>NC_137691.1:1495736-1535736 GCF_963989245.1 Nansenia antarctica
TTTGTTGTTTTGATTGGCAGCAATGAGTCTCAACCTGTACAACCTGCATGCAAACACATATCCTGTTGCTATGCCCAGATCCAGGTGCATGGCCTTGTTCTACCTTGTTTTAGCCACCTACATCATGCAGCCATAAGAACTGACTGCTATTACTTCTGAATAGACTGCAATAACAAATATAAAGTTGTCCATCTTTTCTAACAGTTCATTTGAATGCATATTGAATACAGTTTGTCTGCTTTATGGCCTGATAATACATGATCATCATTACAGCTAATAGTGTTACACAGTGTTAAGATACATTAGATACATGGGCTATGTTTGTAAATACGCTGCGGAAATCTGATCAGCACTCGTGGAATGCCTCTCGTCCAATCAAATGACTCGGTCGCTCTATGACGTCGGACCCCAGTGTGCGCACCGGCGCTCTCAGAGCGAGTTTACGAACGCAGCAGCCATAAGATGAGTCTGTACGTCGCCTTATGAATGAATATATGAATGAATGAATGAATGGTCTTTATTGTCATTGATATAGTACAGGTACCAAACAACGAAATTTGGGAGGGGGGGCTCCCCTGGTGCTAGGAAAAAAAAACTAAAAACAAGAAGGGAAAAGAGCTGGTTTACATAAATAAAGGCTTTGATTGATTGATTGAAAACTTTATTAGAAGATTTGCAGAAGTAGGTACATGAAAGTACATATTACATACAAGGTCAACTAACAGGATAAAAACCCAAGAAAGCCACTGGCTTATTTCAATTGGGGTCCTTGATTCTCTATATACGCTATATACGCTATATATCTGTATACTATATTCGCTATATACACTATCCACTATACTATACTATACAAATAAAACACTGTGCTGTACTCTATGCTATGCTATACCTATTCTAACATTTCCTATCTCTGCAACCTTATGTACCCTAGGGTTGTCATATTGCACATAGTGTTATTGCACATTCATTTAAAGTGTCGCAGTTTGCAGGTTTGAAATGTTCACAGTTGTGTTTCAGTATTGCACTTACCCGACAACCAGGAAGACCAGCGCGGCCATGGTTATGTAGTTAGTCTGGTAGTACAGCAGGTTGTTGGCAGCTCTGTTCCTCCATTTGGGTAAGTCTCTCAGGTCGGGCTGGGAAAACCTCGAAGCATCAGGGAAGAAATCTGCCCTCCAGGGCCTCAGCGGCGCGAGCTCCACTGCAGCCATCTAGGGTTAGGGGTCAGCTGATGACCTGTGACCTGATGACGTCACCTAACCAGACCCTAGATAGAATAACAAACAGGGTTACACCAGACTGCGCTGAAGTCCCGCTAGTGATGTTACGCTGGACGCAGCGAGATCTCGCGTTATTTGCTTTTCAAATAATTCCGCCTCTTTCATGACGAATTGTTCCCTGATTGGTTAAAGAGCTCCTCGTGTTGTGAAGATATACTTCCGCCGTTTTCGCGGCTTCTAAATAAAAGCGCGGCTTAAAGAATGCAAATAATATTAATATTGAAGTCAACTGCAGATTATTAATTATTAATCTCTGAGTATTGGAGAAGGGGTAGGATTAAATAAGCTTATGCTTCTTCCTACTCCTTTTCGGACATGTGAAGTTAATTGTGTTTTTTTTTCTTGTTTTTTGTTGTTATAACTATTTTCTTTTTGATTTTGTCTTTGCTATTTAAATTTGTTCACATGTTCGAAATAAATCATATTCATGAATGGAAAGGGATGGGATCACAATATTATTTTAGTTTTTCTGAAGTAACAACAAGTTACCCAACAGAAAATATGCAATTTTAAAAATAAAAAATAACGTAATTTTGATCTGAAATGTACATATTAGTGCAAGTTTACTGTTGAGTGTAAGGAAATTGTTGTTGACAGCCTGTTTGAGCAAACATGATGTTGTTGGCTGTTTACTCTGTCTACTCCACTCTGTAGGACACTTATGTAGAAACCTGTAGAAACACTGAGATGTACATTCTAGAAGTGTTCCTGAATAATAGTGGTACCAGAGATGAACAGAAAAAAAAAAGAAAAAAATAGTTCTGATCAGTCAATTATATATCCATTATATGTGTCGTGCAGATGGGGCATGGCCGGAGTAAATAGCCAACAACATTTGCAAAGACACATCGCTTTAGAGTAATTTTACCATGTTTAATCTATAAATACAGTTGAACTTGGCTTCTCTTATTTTGAAGAAATCCTCATTAATTTACATTGGCCGGAAGTAACTGGACGGAATAATAACCCTGTTACACCCGGCTGGTGTTACACATAAAGACGTCCGGCAGCGTTAGACACGGTGACAGACAGACAGAATGATCTCTGGTCTAGGATGGCAATAACAGAAACAACAGGAGCCCCATAGATCTGGACATTCTTCCACATCATTTTCTCGCAGGTAAGTTTATATGAAATAGTTTGCAGAGTCATTTTGTTATATAGCAAAGTATGAGGTCGTTAGCTAGCTAGTGTAGTTAATTTAATTTCTCTTGTTGGTTATGAATCAAAGAATCAATTCTGAGTTCAAGACTATTTATTTAAGGTACAAAAGTATACAGATATCAGAGAGAGAGAGAGAGAGAGAGACAGAGAGAGACAGAGAGAGAGAGAGAGAGAGAGACAGACAGACAGACAGACAGACAGACAGACAGACAGACAGACAGACAGACAGACAGAGAGAGAGAGAGAGAGAGAGAGAGAGAGAGAGAGAGAGAGAGAGAGAGAGAGAGAGAGAGAGAGAGAGAGAGAGAGAGAGAGAGAGAGAGCTCCCCTTGGGCCCACTCCCTTATTTATAAACAATAGTATGTAAATACAGTTGTAAACAATGGCCTATCACCTTTACATGCCTATATAGGGACAGCACTTCCTGAGGCAAAAACATATTGGCCCTTAAGACAAAGGATGTGTTTACAAGGTGTCATAAAACCCCCATTGTCAGGAGAATCTTACAGAACTTATGCAAGTCAAAAGGCAAATAATACAGGCCCATACTATACAATTCATGTATGTGTGTGTGTTCAAGTAAAATATACTACACTAGCTAACGGTGCGACATGGTGGTCTGCGGGGTGGTCATGGTTACAGATGTGGGGAAGGAGACTGGGTCCTTTGCTGACTGGCAGAATTCATCTCGTTTGGAGTCGCAGAAGAAGTTTCTTCACCATGCAGCTGAAGACCGGTGACTTCCGGTCCTTATTCACTGACGGGCTGACTGGCATAGCAGGTAATACCCCTAACCCCGTCACATCTATACCCCTAACCCCATGACATCTATAACCCTAACCCCATGACATCTATTACCCTAACCCCTAACCCCATGACCTCTAACCCCATGACATCTATACCCCTAACCCCATGACATCTATAACTCTAACCCCATGACATCTATTACCCTAACCTCATGACATATATAACCAGATAATGACCTCTATATACCCCTAACCCCATGACATCTATAACCAGATAATGACCTCTATACCCCTAACCCCATGACATCTATTACCCCTAACCCCATGACATCTATAACCCTAACCCCATGACATCTATTACCCTAACCCCATGACCTCTATAACCCCATGACATCTATACCCCTAACCCCATGACATCTATTACTAGGGGTGTAAATCACCAGCTTCATCACGATACGATATTATATCGATTTGTTTGTATGACGATACAATGTTTGACGATATCACAATGTCAGTCACGATACGATTTCGATTCGATTCGATTCAAGATCGATATGACGATATGATCGATATGACGCGATATCATATGCCAATCTAACACAATTATCAATTGTAATAAGTGGTAATTAACAGCTCATTAACATACACACACACACACACACACACACACACACACACACACACAGGTTCAGAGAGACATCCAGTCACACACACACACGTCCACACACGTGTCACACACGTCCAGCAGGTCTGATATTGGTCTGACTGGATTCGCCTCGAAGAGTAGATGTAAAAAAATATCTTTGGTGTCCAAAACGGTCAATGTATTCGCCCATTAGACTCCCGTTAGACGCACTCTCATTAGACGCACTCACACAAGCCGAACATTTCCGAAGATTACCGGAGATTGCCGAACGCGAGAGGAGGAGGAGCCGAGAAGTGGAGCCGAGCCAGAGTAGACAGTCACACACGGTGAATGCGAACTCATTGCGAACGCGAGTATGTTCACTTCCCTGGTTCAGAGAGATGTTCCAAAATATATATTAAAAGGGATAGACTTACTGTCTCTCATCAAAAAAGAAAAACATTCGTATCTTTTTCAAGTCTCTCTCTCTCTCTGCGCGCATAAGATGACGATATAGATCGATGTTTTTACATTGCGTCGATGTAATCAGATCGTTAGTCAATGAATCGATGCATCGATGTGAATCGATGTATCGTTACACCCCTATCTATTACCCTAACCCTGTGCCTGGCTGCTGTACTCAGATGTGTTCTATATGTGGAGGGGTTAGTTAGAGTCATTAAGCTGCTGTATTCAGATGTGTTGTGTGTTTCCACAGACAGGGTATCCGCGGTGTCTTGAAAAGTATTAAAAGTTGATGAATCAATTTTGGGGAAATCAAGACCCTTAATAATAAGTATTAAAAAGTCTTATCACGATTTTATGAGGTCTTGAATTTTGTAGGTATTTCTCAGAATTAGACTCTGTCCAAAGTAAAAAGTTCGTGAATTTATTCGTTTTATTAAAAAAACAAAGATGAACCGGAAATTGTGTTGTATGATAGTGGTCTAGTCTATTGCAAACTAAAACTGTTAAGTTAAATGTTAGGTGTCACTGATGTAAACGGTTACAGCTCGAAGTGGCGGTGGTGGAGGTCTGGAAAAATATTGACAAGGTCTTTAAAAAGTCTTAGAAAGGTATTGAAATTAACCTCCAGATTCCTGTATGTACCCTGAGTAGGTAACATAGACACGGCTGTTCTAGTGTCAACTGTCACTTAGATCCAACTGTCACTTAGATCCAACTGTCACTTTCAAATTAACCTCCAGATTCCTGTCTATACCCTGCACAGAGCTCTTTGAGAAGCACAAGTTTGAGCTGAGGATAGCCGGCGGCGCCGTGCGAGACCTCCTGTCTGGGAAGAGGCCGGAGGACGTGGACTTTGCTACCACGGCAACGCCGGAGGAGATGAAGAGCATGTTCCAGAAGGCCGGCGTCAGGATGATCAACAACAAAGGAGAGAAGCACGGCACCATCACAGCCCGGGTCAGAGTTCACCCTAACCCTAGCCCCAGCCCTAACCCTAATACTAACCCTGTCCTAACCCAGCCCTAGCCCCAGCCCTAACACTAACCCTGTCACTAACCCTGTCACTAACCCTGTCACTAACCCTGTCACTAACACTGACCCTAACACTAACCCTAACCCTAGTGCAACTGGATTAGCTGGACACAATATTATCTGAACTTTCTGTTCTCTGCCACTACGTGAGGTTGACTGTGTGCCGGTGGTGTTGTTGCAGCTTCACAACGAGAGCTTTGAGGTGACCACGCTGCGTGTGGACGTCCAGACGGACGGACGGCATGCGGAGGTGGAGTTCACCACCGACTGGCAGAAGGACTCGGAGCGCAGAGACCTGACCATCAACTCCATGTTTCTAGGTGCCCATGTCTGTCTTATGCCCTTAGACACTAGACCAGCGATTCCCAACCTATGGGCCGCGGCCCTCTGGTGGTCCGCGAGGGTACTGCAAGTGGGCCGCCAAATCATGGGCCAAAAATTCTTTTTTTTTCATTTCAAAAATCATGGTAGCCTACTGTATTTTTTTCTTTAAAAACCTTAAAGAAATGCATCATCAGTGTGCTACTACTAGGCCTACTGCACTGTATGTATGATGAGTGTATGATGATGCATATGAAATATCCAATAAGAATGAGAGAATAATGATGAGACACCCCAAAAAATGTACATGTGCGTAAAATGCCTGTGTGTGTGGGCCGCGAATACTTAAGAAATGTTTAAGTGGGCCTTGAGTCCAAAAAGGTTGGGAACCGCTGCACTAGACAATTATGAAAACGAGAGATTCACTATGGAAAGAAAAAAAGTTAAAATTTCTCCCAAATAAAAAATATTGTCAAGAAAAGTATTTGCGGAAAAATGACATGTTGTGTTTTCAGACCTTGAATAATGACTAACCAGTTACACCACACCAAGTCGTGCCGTGACTGACCTTTTTATATATTGTCCTATCAGGGTTAGACGGAACTCTCTATGACTATTTCCAAGGCTATGAAGACCTCCAGAACAGAAAGGTTCGCTTTGTCGGAAGTCCAGAGCAACGGATCCAGGAGGACTACCTGAGAATACTACGCTACTTCAGGTGATGTCTGTGAAAACATGGGATGAGTGTTGTTGGACTTCTACAACAAATGAAACCTTGTTTGGGAGGTGTGCTCAATGTTTACACCACGTTGTTTGTAAAATAAATAATAATAAACTCTGATATATACTTATATATATATATGTTACGGTACATGTGGGAATACGGTACATGTGGGAAAACTAGGGTTAGGGTTAGGTGCTAGGGTGCTACGGTTAGGATTAGGGTTAGGGTTACGGTTAGGGGTAGGGTTAGACATGCCAGCATGTACCAAGTCACCCTAGCACCTAACCCTAACCCTAGTTTTCCCACATGTACCGTATTCCCACATGTACCGTAACATATATATATATATAGACTGATATCTGCTGATAAGAATTTGTTCTTACATGTTTGCCTGGTTAAATAAAGGTTAAATATTTTTTATTTTTTTAAATATCTGCTGATTTGATATCTGGTATCAGCTGAGCTCAGTTGTGTCCTGTGTGTGAGCAGGTTCTATGGGAGAGTGTCGGCCCAGCCCGGCGGCCATGACGCCCAGACCCTGGAGGCCATCAGGCAGAACGCCCGGGGGCTGGCGGCCATATCAGGGGAACGCATCTGGGTGGAGCTGAAGAAGATGGTGGTGGGCAACCATGCTGCCCACCTCCTACAGCTCCTCTACGAGCTGGGCCTGGCTCAGTACATAGGTGGGCTCTGCTGCTACCCCAGGGTTATATATTATATATTATATATTATATATGTTTATGGTCAGGGTTATATATTATATATGTTTATGTTTATGGTCAGGGTTATATATTATATATTATATATGTTTATGGTCAGGGTTATATATTATATATTATATATGTTTATGGTCAGGGTTATATATTATATATTATATATGTTTATGGTCAGGGTTATATATTATATATTATATATGTTTAAGGCCAGGGTTATATATTATATATTATATATGTTTATGGTCAGGGTTATATATTATATATTATATATGTTTATGGTCAGGGTTATATATTATATATTATATATGTTTAAGGTCAGGGTTATATATTATATATGTTCATGGTCAGGGTTATATATTATATATTATATATGTTTATGGTCAGGGTTATATATTATATATGTTTATGTTTATGGTCAGGGTTATATATTATATATGTTTATGTTTAAGGTCAGGGTTATATATTATATATGTTTATGGTCAGGGTTATATATTATATATGTTTATGTTCAGGGTTATATATTATATATGTTTATGGTCAGGGTTATATATTATATATTATATATGTTTAAGGTCAGGGTTATATATTATATATTATATATGTTTAAGGTCAGGGTTATATATTATATATGTTCATGGTCAGGGTTATATATTATATATTATATATGTTTATGGTCAGGGTTATATATTATATATTATATATGTTTAAGGTCAGGGTTATATATTATATATGTTCATGGTCAGGGTTATATATTATATATTATATATGTTTATGGTCAGGGTTATATATTATATATGTTTATGTTTATGGTCAGGGTTATATATTATATATGTTTATGTTTAAGGTCAGGGTTATATATTATATATGTTTATGGTCAGGGTTATATATTATATATGTTTATGTTCAGGGTTATATATTATATATGTTTATGGTCAGGGTTATATATTATATATTATATATGTTTAAGGTCAGGGTTATATATTATATATTATATATGTTTAAGGTCAGGGTTATATATTATATATGTTTATGGTCAGGGTTATATATTATATATTATATATGTTTAAGGTCAGGGTTATATATTATATATTATATATGTTTAAGGTCAGGGTTATATATTATATATGTTTATGGTCAGGGTTATATATTATATATGTTTATGTTTAAGGTCAGGGTTATATATTATATATGTTTATGTTTAAGGTCAGGGTTATATATTATATATGTTTATGGTCAGGGTTATATATTATATATTATATATGTTTAAGGTCAGGGTTATATATTATGTTTATGGCCAGGGTTATATGTTTATATATTTACCTCCATTTCACAGGTCTACCACCAGAGGGCGACATGGACAAGGCGCAGCAGGTGTGTCAGCAGGCGGAGACTTGGTCTCCCAAGCCCATGACGCTCCTGGCTGCTCTGTTCCGCAGCTCTGAGGACGTGGAGAAGATGGACCTCAGGCTGAAGGTGTCCAAGGAGGAGAAGAACCTGGGCCTCTTCCTGGTCAGACACAGACGCGACCTCCGCCGGTCCCAGGACGACCCGGACAGCCTGAAGCCTTTCACAGACTTCATCATAGACGTGAGCTCTAACCCTAACCCACTGACTTCCTCATAGATGTGAGCTCTAACCCTAACCCACTGACTTCCTCATAGATGTAAACAGCTGTTGATTCAATTGTCCAATTGCTTTTGGACCCTTGAAAAAAAAGGGGGCCACATATTTAAAAAGCTGTAAGTCCTAAACCCTCCCTCCAATTTGGATGTGAATACCCTAAAAATAAAGCTGAGAGTCTTTAAGCCCATTATATAACTGTAACTTGAATATGTTTTGGTAAACAGCTAAAATAACAAAAATTCTGTCGAGTCCAAATATATATACGGACCTAACTGTAACCTAACTGTAACCTAACTGTTGTGCTATTGTGCCAACAAAGATGGGAAAGAGTACTGTGACTACAAACGAAGGGTGTTCTGGGTAATCTGTGACTACAAATGAAGGGTGTTCTGGGTAATCTGGGACTACAAATGAAGGGTGTTCTGGGTAATCTGTGACTACAAATGAAGGGTGTTCTGGGTAATCTGGGACTACAAATGAAGGGTGTTCTGGGTTAATCTGAGCGCCTCCTCTCCTCAGAGTCGGGAGCTGGACGCCCAGAGTAAAGTGTGCGAGCTGTTGAAGTACCAGGGGGAGGGGCGTCTGCTGGCCGCGCTGAGCCGCTGGTCGGTCCCCCGCTTCCCCGTCAGCGGACACGACGTCAGGAAGATGGGCTTCACCTCCGGCAAGGAGATCGGCAGCGTCCTGCAGGAGCTCAGGGACGTGTGGAAGAAGAGCCGCTACCAGATGGACAAAGAGGAGCTGCTGAGTCACGTAGACAAGTCCTGATCAGAACCCCGACCCCGACCCCAGAGGGTGGGAGGTGTGGCCGAGAGAGAGAACCTACAGGGACTGACTGACGTATGTTTACTGCATTGAAATTAACTAATTTAGCCCCAACGCAGCACTGAAACAGTTTGGACCCTCGGAGCTGCGCGGCTGCACAGTCCCTCTGGAGATGATCGACTATCAACCCGCTGTGGCGTCGTAGACCTCTGCGTCGTCTGTATGTTTCAGGCCTGAAATACCTTTCAGGGAGCAGTCTGGTGTTTCTACGAGAAAACGGAATATTTCAACAATTCTCCGTTAGTTTAGTCTGTGTTTACTGTAGACTAATGCAATGACAGGCGAATGAGGAGAGTTGTTGTGTTTTAAATGTCACAGTCGTTTCTTCTCAGAAGCCAGACAGTCTTCTTCTTCAGCCATTGTAGTGAACAGAATGGAGTGTTTCTTTTTTGTTGGGGGACATTTTTTTTTTTTCCTCTCATGATTTTTCATTATAAAACATGTGGTCCGGTTTCACAGACCAGGCTTAAGCCTACTCCTAAACCTACTCCTGGATTAAATCACACTGTCAATGTGAAATCTCTACTGGTGCTTTTAGTGTCGGGTGAGGCTTCAGTCCGGTCTGTGAACCAGGGGTCGGGGGTCGGGGGGGTCGGGGGTCGGGGTTGAACCAGGTTTAGGCTGAACACTGCTTGGGTTTATTTGTTTCTCTAACTTTAATATTTTATTTGCCGAATGGAAGTTTAGTTTAATGGATAACCTTACCATATTGTTATATATACTGTATATATATATATACACACATATGCTTCCAAGCTTTATGTCTGTGGCACTTATAATAAATCCTGAGCTTCAGACAGTAACACCGTATCGTATCATTCTTAACTTGTATACCTCAGGCATGATAATCGCTCACCTTTCGGCGAAATTAGCCGTTTTGAATCCAAAATAGGTGACTTGACAGATTTCTTTTTTGGGGGGGGGTGTCTGTGCCTGCGGAGCGGCCCTAGAGTCAGGAACGCACGTCGAACGATTAGATTTCGACGGGCCGCTGATGGCCCGGGCTACTTTTGGCAGTGTCAAAGTTTGGCACGAAAGAGCCACAGAAAAGCGAAGCGACGTGGCGAACAGGTGCGCAGGCGTGAAGGGCTGAAACTGTAATGTGCTATAATGTGAAACTCCTTGGTGAAGAAATTGGTGACGGAACGTCAGCTGGCGGTTTTTGTATGCTGAGAGAAGACAAGGACTGAAGTCGCAAATACGGAGGTAAGAATGTAACGTTAACAAAACACGAATTGCTAGCTAACGATAGATGGCTAACACTGGTACTAACATTACTAAGTGCAGTACAGATAGCCCCTTTCACACATAGTTCCCTGTAAATTAAATGGAATCGCAACCCAGGTCCACTCAGGCTGTTTGAAGGGCAGGGGCGAAAAGAAAAAAAGGGGCACCTACTAACATGGGACCCCATCAGTGCACATGGTCATGTTTAGACCATTGGAAGGGCAGCCAATAGGGCACATCCTCTAATTTTGCCACTCAAAAGGGCACTTTAGTGCGACGTTTTTCAACTGTGGGGGCACATGGTCAAGTTAAGACCATTGGAGGGGCACCAATAGGGCACGTCCTCTCATTTTTGACACTCAAAAGGGCACTTAAGCCAGACGTTTTTCAACCGTGGGGGCACCAGGAGGGGCGGTCGCCAGGCCCCCCTGAGTCCGCCAGTGTCCGGCAGTGATTTTCGCCGTTTAATGAGCTAAAGGCCCGACATTTCCGGGTTGCTCCCTTTCACACAATGCTCCGACCATGGTCAGCTCACGCATTCAACTGGAACGAGACTGCCATATACCATATACCATATATATATATGGGAAAACTAGGGTTAGGTGCTAGGGTTAAGGTTAGGGTTAGGGTTAAGATTAGGGTTAGGGTTAGACATGCCAGCACGTACCAAGTCGACGTAGCACCTAACCCTAACCTTAGTTTTCCCACATGTAACGTAACATAAATACATCAGTGTCTGATGACTTCCAGAATTGAGGAGGCCAATTTTTTTCCGCTTGCTCGCTTCACTCGCGATGGAATGTTCCCTGTTCTTATGGAAGAATATTAAATTGACTTGTAATAAAACGAAATCGATGTTCAATAAATCCTAAATGCTATTCGATGTATAAATCGCGCCAGAATCTCGCCGACTTCCGAGGTCATTTTAAGCAAAAGTATTTGGCCAAATGAGCTATTATTTTCAGGAATAATAGCCATGGTTGTTCTAGACGTGTTGATAGGACACTCGTAGCCACTATGGCGAGTGTTTCTTTGACTGAAGTGACTAGTGAATTCTCAAAATGGCTTCATGTGATTGGACGAACAAAATGTCAATCTTTCAGCCCTGGACTCAATGCATGGTGAGGCCAGGCCTCCCTTGCCCACCCATTTTCAGTGATTTGGCCAATCACATTATTGCCATGAAAAAAATTGCATTACATTGACTTCTATGAAAAACCACTTTCCTGGGGGAGGCCTGGCCTCCCTCAATACAAACGGATAGGGATTCTGGCCTGTAGGTGCTTTACAATTGCAATATTGGGTTTTAGCCATGGAAAAATTCAAATGGAAATAATATTAATATAAAACAAATTAAAATATGTTTTTTGTTAAATAAATTAAAAATATATATATAATTTTTGCTTTTTTAAATCTCTCTTCTCTCAAATTATTGGGGAGGCCAGGCCTCCTCCACCTCTATGGAGGAGCCTCCACTGATATATATATATATTAGGGTTAGGGTTAGACATGACGTAGCACCTAACCCTAACCCTAGTTTTCCCACATGTAACCACAGTGGCGGCTGGCCGATAGAGGGCGCTGGGGCGCCGCCCCCACCTTCACTTCCTAGTTCCCCACCTTCACTTCCTAGTTGCGATTTGTAAAAGTTTTTTTTTTAAATAAACATTGTTTTTTCACAAAATGCAGCTGATATTCTGTCGGCGCCCATCAACATTCATTAAAAATCCTCCAATACAATAAACATTTTATCTGTGTGTGTGTAAAATTCACTGTTAAAATACATAGGGGGAGGCGTCGGGGCGCCGGTCAATGCAAGTCTATGCCAGGCCGAATACTTTTCGCTTACACGTGAGCTGTAGCAGCGCTCCAATTGGCTGTCTCCTATTTCTAGGCCGGGGCGCAAAAATGTGCGTCCTGGATATCCGGTTGTTAAGTCTGACGTCAAACGTGACGTTTTGCAATTTCCGGCTTTTACAAAGCAAGAAAACAATGTGGTGGTCTGTAAACTGTGCAGAAATGAAATGGCCTATCACAGGAGTACATCTGCAATGAACGAGCACCTCAAGCGAAAGCATCCTGGAGCTCTTTGTGAAGACAGCCGCAAGATACCACCGTAAGTCAGCGTTGTATTTCTGTTCATTTTTCCGGCCGTGTATGAGTGAAAAATGGATAGCTACTAGCTAATGTTACACAAGCAATGTAGCTCACCGCAGTTTGTATGTCTTGTCTTCTGGTGTTAGTAATAATATAAAAAAAATAATCTATTGCCTCTAAAATCACCACGAACAGAACGGCGGAGGTACGGGTAAACGTGCGCGTGCACGTGAGAAAAAAAAGTCGTGCACGCGAAAGAGGACCCCCCCGCTACTAATGTGAAAAATCCTGGAGGAAACACTGCTGTGCCCCACCCAAAATGTTTAGCACCAGCCGCCACTGATTTACATGCTCCATGTTGCATGTAATTTGTATGCTACTTGTGGTCCAGTATGTCGCAATGTGTACTAGGTGTGCTACTGTACCTGTGGTCATGTACTGTTTTTACTGTTTTTATGTAATGTGCTTTGCATGTTTTTATGTGCTTTTATTATGTCAAATGTAATTGTTGTATTGTGGCTGTCTTGGCCAGGGCTCCTGATGTGATTTTGAAAATGGAAGGATACTGCGTGGTAGAACGCACATACCTAGGAAAAGTCATGAAAGGAGGGTCCTGAAATGTTATCCTAAACTCTGTTTCAAGTGAAGCAAATGTTCTAGTGAGAACACACCCTAAGATGGCCATGCTAGCACATTTTGATTCAAAAGTGGACCCCATTCAAAGTAGTCTGGTCAATATACAGAATTCCCTAACTACTTTGGGAGATCAAGTTGAACTGTTAGAGCAACGCGTCGGGGCTAATGAAGATAATGTTACTGACGCAGTTACTCAAGAAAGACAACTCCTACCTGATTGACAAGGTCTCCTTCCATCACGCCCCTCTCCTTCCATCACTTCCTCTCTCTCCTTCCATCACTCGCTCTCTTCTTCCATCACGCCATCTCTCTCCTTCCATCGCTCCCTCTCTCCTTCCATCACGCCCTCTCTCTCCTTCCATCTCTCCCTCTCTACTTCTGACTGTGGTTTTCTCTGTGTACCACATGTACAAAAGAAGAGATTTGGTGAGGCTGCATCCTCATTTTATGCTCCAGATTGTGGAATGCACTGCCAGTTTACATTAGGGATGCAACCTCAGCACATATGTTCAAGTCAAGACTAAAAACCCATCTTTTTAATATTGCCTTTAAATGAAAAAATAATTAAATGATGATTATAGAATGATTGGAGCACTTTGAGCTGCGACGTTTGCAGGAAAAGCGTTATAAAATAAAAAGTTATTATTATTATTAGGACTGACAGTATTCTGTGTAGTTTGGGAGGGGGTTAGGGTTAGGGTCTCTCTCTCCAAAGTAGATTCATAACTAAATTATTTTTTAGAGCTTTCAATAATGGGCCCAATAACCAATAACCAAGTCATTCATCTATGATTATTATAAAAAAATAAAAATAAACATTGTTTCGTTTTATATCACAAAACACACCATTTAATTGCACTGCAATGTATTTGCCTTGTATTTAATAGTACCATCATCATTGGTGAATGAATAGCACCAGAAGGTTAATTGATAGATGTTGTCATTCCTGACTCCTTTCAGGATTGATGGCTCCGAGACGCGGCTGGTTGGATTTTTATTCTCTGTCCTTCTGTTTTGTGGAACATAATAATAGTCTCAATTATACGTTTCAAGTGTTATTGTTACGTCACATTACACTCGCGTAAGAGAGGCACATTCTTCTGTTTCGGTTCCTGGCATGGCAGCACAAAGACATTAAGGCAACAGGCAAGATAAGTCCAGATACAAATGAAGTGACAATAGTACAAGACATGACTCACATGTGAAGTGAGACAATAGACAAATAAGACAGGATACAATTAGCAGTAGAAATAGTAAAATAAAATGAAATAAAATAGTACAAGTAGGAGTGTCATGTGTCATGAGTATTGCACTCGTGGCCAGTGGGTGTGAGAGGCGTGTTGAGTAAAGTGACTGTGTGCTGATAGATATTGATATTGATCATGGTGGAGGATATTGGCCTCTGAGGATGGGTCAGGTAGATATCTCTGGTTTCTGTGTTGTGTCATCCCAACCATTCAATGTAAAATAGCCCCTCAACAACATGGTCTTCAGGATCAATGATAGACTTTAAACATGGGTCCTCAGGAGAATAGATGTATTGCCGCATATGGCAGACAAGGCACATTCTCTCTCTCATTCCAGCTTGCAACACAACGACCCAACAACAACATCTTTTCACAGACAGAAGCAAATAAGTCACCGATCTCACAGTTGTTCACGTTCCCCATCAGACCATCCTGGCCACTGGTATCTGAACACGTTGATAAACTGTCTCTGGATCAGTCTGGTAATCTGTCTCTGGATCAGTCTGGTAAACTGTCTCTGGATCAGTCTGGTAAACTGTCTCTGGATCAGTCTGGTAAACTGTCTCTGGATCAGTCTGGTAAACAGCCCTCCATTTGTGAGACTTTCCCCACTGACCTAATTTTCCTCTTCTGTAATAATCTGATCTAAACACAGTGGATATAATCTGATCTAAACACAGTGGATATAATCTGATCTAATCACAGTGGATATAATCTGATCTAAACACAGTGGATATAATCTGATCTAAACACAGTGGATATAATCTGATCTAATCACAGTGGATATAATCTGATCTAAACACAGTGGATATAATCTGATCTAAACACAGTGGATATAATCTGATCTAAACACAGTGGATATAATCTGATCTAAACACAGTGGATATAATCGGATCTAAACACAGTGGATATAATCTGATCTAATCACAGGGGATATAATCTGATCTAAACACAGTGGATATAATATATTGTGATTCAAAATATTGTTCAAATCCTTCACTTACGAGGATGGAAGGTCATTCATTCACGCAGATGGTTTATGTTCAATAAAGACAGAAGAGACTTCCTAGAAACAGCCTGATCTGCTGTATATTTGAATGGCTTGCTTGGAATAGTGCTGACTTGGATATCCTGACTGACTGAAGACTGAAGACTTTGCAGTAGAAGTAGCTTACAGTATGAATTCTGTATGTCAGCATTAAATGACAAAACATAATAATAATAATAATAATAATAATATAATACTAACTTTGTATAGCGCTTTTCCTGCAAATGTTGCAGCTCAAAGTGCTTTAATCATTATATAATCATAATTTAATTATTTAGTCATTTAAAGGCATGCATTAATACTTCTGCATCAGCTTGCCGGAGAAAATGTCTAACTTTTGCAATATTCCGTAGACAATGTGTTTCCTCATGACTAATAAACATGGGCTAGATTCAACCAACATTGTGGGAGAAGAGGGTTAGGGCAGGGGGAGGCAGTGACAGGAGAGATTGTTTACAAGGTAAAACTGGCATCATATCGAAGGTGCCTACCACTGCTGTTGTGCCCCTGAGCAAGGCACTTAATTAACCCCTAATTGCTCCAGGGGTGCTGACTATGGCTGATCCTGTGCCTAGAGCACAACATACATTTTGTTTTACTCTGCAATGACAAAAAGGTTGAATCTGAATCTAATCTAGTAATAAACCCCTTATTACCCTGGTACTGGCCTTATTACCCTGGCCTTATTACCCTGGTACTAGTCTTATTACCCTGGCCTTATTACCCTGGTACTAGTCTTATTACCCTGGTACTGGCCACTATTCTCTCCAGTGCAAGCCTAGAGGATGCAAACATGTGCTAGTTTGACCAGATGAGGTAAGAGAGGGGTGTGGCCTATCAGATGAGGTAAGAGAGGGGTGTGGCCTATCAGAAAACTGCTATAAAGCAGCAGAGTAGACAGTTCCCTTCTCAGAAGCAGCCTTCATTATCTACCAACATCTCCTTCACAGGCAGAACACAACACATGTGAGTATTAACCTATAAGCCGCTTTACAATCATTGGCCCTGTCCGTTGTCTAGCATGTTAATGTATTACAGCCTTTGATCGAAAATTAATGAATGTGTTATTTCATTTACAGTTCCCTGCATACTTCCTTAGCTCAACACCTGAACTTTCTCTGGGACAGAGCACTTGTAAGTAACAACACAACACTATTTGATGTATAATTTGTTCACTAACGGGTTGAGTGATTGGTGCACATGTGTTCATTGATTTAAAAAACATTATTGAAATTGTTGTACATTTCATTTCAGTTGGACATTTCACTGTATACCTCCAGCATCATCATCCATCACTTATCAGCTTCTTGTGCGTGAGAACAGAACAATTGTAAGTACCAAACTGACAGGGGGGGAGTGTGTGTGTGTGTGTGTGTGTGTGTAAGGGGTATGTGAGAATGTTGTACTCTGAACAACATATAGGCTGGTATTTAAACAGATATATAGCCTCTATGCAGTTAAGCACTGCAATGTAATTGCATTGTATTTAATTGTATCATCATCATGGGTTGATTAGACTAAAACACTCCAGTTCTTAAAATACGTGATTGTTTCCAACTGATTCACACCCGGGGAACATTAACACAACTATCAGTGATGTGTGTCATCTAGAAACATAACAGACGGCTGGTTATTTATGATTAACATGACTGTTAATCACCTTTACTGGAGGAGAAGTGTTCCTCCACTAAAGGAATAAGGACGTAGGCTATTACCATACTGTGCATGTTTTTGTTGAAGGAGATTTTGTAAATGATGTTTAGCTTCAAATAATGTTTTGAAAAGTAATTATTTGAGCACAATTAATAGATAACAAAAATTAGGGCTGTCATAATTAGGGCACATTGCAATCGACTGTTACAGGAAACGTGATATAGTCCATTTGAAACGTGGATAAATTATCTTCTAATCTAGACAGCTCTTTGGTCTTCATACACAATACATTACATTTTGTGTGTGTTTTTAAATTATTATTCTTTAAATGATTATAATTTCATTGTTTGATTGATTGATTCAGGTGTCTCAAATCAGTCAGTTGTATTTGATTTTTTAAATGTTTTATTGAATTTCTTTATAAACATGTCCAGTTCATGTAGTGGTCTGCTAAACGAGCCGCACGTTTTGACACCTCTCATGTCTACCTAGTGCCAAAACTGTGGGACAAGTATGATACACATTTAATGATCATTAAACTGTTGTTTATTATATAGAGTGGGTACTTTAAAACTTCAAATGTCATGTTATGAGAAAAAAAACTGTCTGCGATTGGTTCAGCCCTAGGCTGCGTTTGTCAATGCGCTCTGGAAATCTGATCAGCAGTCATGGAATGCCTCTTGTCCAATCAAATGACTTGGTCCCTTTATGACTCTGAGCCCAGTGTTCCATCCAGAGAACGCAGCAGTCATGTCGATCGTGTTTTTTTCCCCCTGAATAATATTGAGCAACTTCGGATAGAATCTGTATCTGTTTAAATCTCATTATTCGTGCTATCCGAATACCGTATTCGTAGGAATCAAACTGGCTCATTTAGTTTTGGCCCAAGGCACATTCAGCACTGAAATGCAGAGTACCTAAATATGTATTGTTTTATTGTATAATAAAAAAAAATTATAGCTGAGATTGCATTTCATCACAAATAACATATTTGTATTTCATTTCAGGTTTAGCATCGACCCCAACGCGCTCTGAAACATCCCAGATGTGAGATAACAGAACAACAGGAAACATCTGATTCATCAAGGAAGTCCTCAGCTCCTGAGCTGTTACTGAAGACACTGTGAGACTGTGGGGGAGGGTATAGTAGATGGTTCTGTTCAGTGGATAACAGCACTCTGATAACACTTGACAATCAAATATATGTGCTTGCAACTTTTCTTGCAATTAATTAGCAAAGGGTTTCATTGGCAGCTATTAGGGTCAGAATAAAAATGGCCAAAAAAGGAGAAGGCAAATGGGCTGAATTGAAACAACGTGGTTTAACATTGCTTGGTTTGGAAAAAGAACTCGCATGGCCTGAAGTAATGAAACAGATGAGAGAACAGATGAGAGAACAGCGTGGCCCACCCATTGTTTATCCTGTCGATCTGAAAGAGATCTCCATGGACATAGATGGATGTATGCGTTACAGTTTTAGAAAAGAAAACCAAAGCCCTAATCGCACCATTATGGTCCTCGGACCAACAGGAGCAGGAAAGTCAACTCTGATCAACGGCATGATCAACTACATCCTTGGTGTTCAGTGGGAAGATGGGTTCAGATTCAAATTGATTAATGAGGATGAATCAAAATCACAGGCACACAGCCAGACGACCGTGGTCAGTGTTTACAAAATCAACCATCAAGAGGAATTTCAAATCCCACACTCTATCACCATTATCGACACCCCCGGTTTTGGTGACACTGCGGGAATAGCCAAAGACATCAAGATCACTGAGCAGATAAGAAAACTCTTCTCCTCTGAACAGGGCGTCAGCGAAGTCGACGCAGTCTGCTTCGTAGCTCAAGCCTCTCAAGTCCGACTGACACCGACGCAAAAATATGTGTTTGACTCTATACTGTCGATCTTTGGCAAAGATATAGCAGATAACCTTCAGGTTTTGGTGACATTCGCGGATGGCAAACAGTCACCTGTTCTGGAGGCAATCAATGCCGCTGAAATACCTTGTCCTAAGACGCCCCAGGGTCTGCCAGTCCACTTCAAATTCAACAACTCAGCTCTGATGGCAGACAACAAATCAGCCCCTTGTCAAGACAACGACAGTGGCGATGATGATTCTTTCGATACAATGTATTGGAAAATGGGTGTCAAAAGCATGAAGAGGTTTTTCTCTGCCTTGAACAGAATGAACACAAAGAGCTTAACTATGACGAAAGAGGTCCTCCAGGAGCGCAAGATGCTTCATACTGTAGTTGAAGGTTTGCAGGTGCAGGTGAGAGAGGGGCTGGCAAAACTTGATACTATCAGTCAGCATGAGCGGACGCTGAAACAAAATGAGGCGGAGATCAAAGCAAATGTGAATTTTGAATATTATACTGACACCCCGAAGACCACTCTAGAGGATATTTCTAAAACTGGAGACTACATCACCAACTGCCTAATTTGTTCAAGAACTTGTCATTACCCCTGTATCTTAAATGATGCAGAGAAACGGGACTGTGGTGCGATTGATTCTGATACTGGAAATTGCCGCGTGTGCCCAAAGAAATGCAGTTGGGAGGATCACAAAAATCAACAGTTCCGTTATAAGTTTACGATGGTTAAAGAGAAGCACACTTATGATGTTTTGAAGACAAAGTATGAGACAGCCACAAATAAGAAGTTGTCTGCTCAGGGATTGCTAGATGAGCTAAGGAAGGACTATAACGCACACGAGACTGAGGTGTATAGAAAGGTGACAAGGTCATCAAACTGTCTCAACAGGCTGAAAGAGATCGCCTTGAAGCCCGACCCCCTGTCCACCCCAGAGTACATCGACATGCTCATTGAAAATGAGAAGCACGAGGCCAAGTCAGGCTATCAGGCTCGTATTCAGTCCCTGCAGGATATGAGACGTCAGGCTGAGGTGTTAGCTCAGGTGGCCAAAGGTGAAAAACCTCTACCATAATCGCTGTCTTTATACACCTCACTGAACACCTGAGGGTTGTTGTTGGTTAGGGTGAACACCTGAGGGTGGTTGGTTAGGGTTAGGGTGAACACCTGAGGGTGGTTGGTTAGGGTTAGGGTGAACACCTGAGGGTGGTTGGTTAGGGTTAGGGTGAACACCTGAGGGTGGTTGGTTAGGGTTAGGGTGAACACCTGAGGGTTGTTGTTGGTTAGGGTTAGGGTGAACACCTGAGGGTTGTTGTTGGTTAGGGTTAGGGTGAACACCTGAGGGTTGTTGTTGGTTAGGGTTAGGGTGAACACCTGAGGGTGGTTGGCTAGGGTTAGGGTGAACACCTGAGGGTTGGTGTTGGCCTAACCCTAACCCAAAAAAATACAGATCTTATTTGTCCTCTCAGAGCCTCAGGGGAATCCATTTTGATTTGTTGAATTGAAATCATGAAGTTTCTCTATGATTTATTGTCTTTTTTTTGACTGCTGGATAATGTGTGGTGTTCACAAGTTGGGTATTAGATTGTTGGGTATTCGATTGTTGGCAAGATTTACTTTTTATTTGTAGCAGTTGTAAAGTTGCGTCTGTTTTTGACAAATATAATTTGACATAGAGAAGGGGGAAAATTTATTTTTTTTGTCGTCATCATATGTCATAAAGTAAAGTGTACATTATGACAGCTTATTTTTTAGGGTTTTGAACTGGGATCAAACTTAAGCGTTAAGTGTTTTAGTAACATCTGGAATACATACCCACATTACTTGATACTAACTGCCATGTGCTTCATGTTCACTGTCTCCATACACAATACATTCAACTGTGTTTTTTTATATTATTATTATTATTTAAATGATCCCAATTTCATTGTTTTATTGATTGGTTCAGGTTTCAGACACTTGTATTTGTAGGCCTATTGTGTTTTGGATTTAATTTCTTTATAATAATTTACAGTACAAGAGATGCAATTATTACAAGTGAGATTTATATGTAAGTTGGATGTTTTCCATGAAGGGGGATCTTATTTAATTTAATAAGATCATTAATTACTGCATGTATTTGAATAACACTTACGTTTGACAACGTCTGTGTGTTGTATGTAACTTTAAGTCTCTTTTCTCAAATGAAAGCTGTTATATAAAAACAAATGAATAAAGTGGTGAATATATTGTGTTGTTTTTAGGTCTTCATTAATGAAGCTTTGCCTGCAAACGTCATACTAAGATATTAAGGGCCGGTTTCAGAGACAAGGCTTAAGCCTAGTCCTGGACTAAATCACACTTTCAATGTAAAATCTCCATTGAAGATGTGTTTTAGTCTAGGACTAGGCTTAAGCCTTGTCTGTGAAACCGGCCCTATGTCACACAGTCACATCCTATGTGAGTCTGAGAACATGGTGTTGTTTGATTGGATCAATGGATAACACCAAAGCCTAGAACTCCTCTTCACAGGGTCAAAGGTCATCCATACATTCCTATGAAGCATTTCTAATAATTAACATTTTATCTAACAAGCAGACGTCCCATTAGGACTGACAGTCTGCCATCTGTGTAGTTAGGGAGGGGGTTTGGCTTCAGGAGATGGACAGAGAGATGGACAGCAGTACTTACCACTGAACAGCCGTGTCTGGAAACCATTTGCTTCATCTGAATCCATCTGAAGCCACTATCTGCGTCAGGATAGAAAACGGTTATTGTCGTACATTTTGAAAATTCACATTTGAAACTTTGTGGAAGCAAATGATAATTATGCATCCATACACAACACATACTGTATGTCTTTGTACTGAACATCAGACCAAGACCACATCTCTCTTAGTAAGTAAGTAAAACTTTATTTATATAGCACCCTTCTCAGCACGAATGCACAGGGTGCTTTACATATAACTTGAAACATCACAGCAGAGTAGGAAGAGAGACAGATGTTAACTCAATGAGACTAACCTGGGGAAATAAAGGTTAAATAAAAAAACAGACAACTTTTATCTTTTTTAAATTTGATATAAGAAAAATGACCACCGTTCTTTAACACGGAGCTGCTGCCCTATTGAGCCCTATCGTATATTGCGTTTGCCTTTGAAAACGGCCGTCAATAATATAATGTTTCATTTCACTTCATTATGAATTGTTCTGTGTTCAGTCTCTGCTGTCATCTGTCCTTAATGAGCGATTAGGAAAATGAAACGGCTATAACCAGAAAGTAGTCGCGCCACAGACAGGGAGAGCAGCAGAGATTGGTGCATGTTTTAATATTTCCAATCCTATCAACGATGTCATTGAAATGTCATTACACGGGACACAATGTTACCGTGGCGAGAGAGGGAGAAATCACTGGAAAAATACCTTCACCTGATGTTAACATATAAGTATAGTCTCCGTGGGGTTGCTGCCTTAAGTGTTGATTTAAAATATATATGTTACAGTACATGTCAGTGGTGGCTGGTGCAACATTTTTTGGGTGGGGCACAGCAGTGTTTCCTTCAGGATTTTTCACATTAGTGGCGGGGGGGTCCTTGTCGCTCAAAACAAAGACGTAATTTCACTTTACCCACGCAATACCCACTTAAACATGTGTGAGGATACGTAACAGCGTTTTGTGACAGAACTTTCACTTTCATTCATGAAATTCACCCCGTCTGTGTTACGAAGCACTTGAATTTTGGACCATTGCGACTGACTATAGCTCATATATTATTACTAACACCAGAAGACAAGACATACAAACTGTGGTGAGCTACATTGCTTGTGTAACATTAGCTAGTAGCTATCCATTTTTCACTCATACACGGCCGGAAAAGTGAACAGAAATACAACGCTGACTTACGGTGGTATCTTGCGGCTGTCTTCACAAAGAGCTCCAGGATGCTTTCGCTTGATGTGCTCGTTCATTGCAGATGTACTCCTGTGATAGGCCATTTCATTTCTGCACAGTTTACAGACCACCACATTGTTTTGTTTTTTTGTAAAAGCCGGAAATTGCAAAACGTCACGTTTGACGTCAGACTGAACAACCGGATATTCAGGACGCACATTTTTGCGCCCCGGCCTAGAAATAGACACAGCCAATTGGAGCGCTGCTACAGCTCACGTGTAAGGGAAAAGTATTCGGCCTGCCATAGACTGGCATTGACCGGCGCCCCGACGCCTCCCCCTATGTATTTTAACAGTGAATTTGACACACACACAGATAAAATGTTTATTGTATTGGACGTTTACTAATCGCAACTAGGAAGTGAAGGTGGGGAACTAGGAAGTGAAGGTGGGGGCGGCGCCCCAGCGCCCTCTATCGGCCAGCCGCCACTGGACTGTGAACATAATTGAGTCAAGATGTCAAGAAGATCATCTCCAGTGAAAAGACCACGCTCGAGAACCACCGATGTCTTCTGAACCAGGGTATGAATGAATGAATGATGAATGAATGAATGAATGATGAATGAATGAATGAATGAATGAATGAATGAATGAATGAATGAATGAATGATGAATGAATGAATGAATGAATGAATGAATGAATGAATGAATGAATGAATGGTCTTTATTGTCATTGATATAGTACAGGTACCAAACAACGAAATTTGGGAGGGGGGGGCTCCCCTGGTGCTAGGAAAAAAAACTAAAAACAAGAAGGGAAAAGAGCTGGTTTACATAAATAAAGGCTATGTACACTATCCACTATACTATACTATACAAATAAAACACTGTGCTGTACTCTATGCTATGCTATACCTATTCTAACATGTCCTATTCTCTGAACCTTATGTACCCTAGGGTTGTCATATTGCACTGACAGTAGCTAACAATGTTAATGTTCATACTGACAGTAGCTAACATTGTTAATGTTAATGTTCATACGGACAGTAGCTAACATTGTTAATGTTCATACTGACAGTAGCTAACATTGTTAATGTTCATACTGACAGTAGCTAACATTGTTAATGTTCATACTGACAGTAGCTAACATTGTTAGGACTTTGCTTAGCGGGAAGACCCGCGGAGGCGGGCTCATTATATCTACGAAGGACAGCTGGTGCTTAAACACGAAAACTGTAAGTAGCCACTGCTCCCCAGACCTGTAATACTTGACTGTTAAATGGCGACCCACTTACCTCCCGAGGGAATTCAACGCAGTGTACATTACATGTGTTTACATTGCACCAAACGCGGATGGTAGCTTAGCATTGGCGCGGCTATATGACGTCATCAGTGGTGAACAGAGCGCGGACCCACAGGCAGTCCATATTATCGCCGGAGACTTTAATCATGCTGACCTGAAGGTAGTACTACCCAAGTTCTATCAGCATGTTAAATGTGCAACAAGAGGAGAAAAAACACTGGATAAGGTATACACCAACATCAAGCGTGCTTACAAGGCTAGACCGCTAGCTCATCTAGGCATGTCTGACCACGTGTCAATCCTCCTGATCCCAGCCTACACTACCATGAGGAAAAGTGCTCCCATCACCACTAAGACTGTCAGAACCTGGCCAGCAGGGTCCGCTCCACTGCAGATCTGCCTAAATGACACCTCATGGCAGGAATATGAGCATGAGGACCTGGAACAGTTCACGTCGTCGGTTCTGAACCACATAGTGAACTGCACCAACTCAGTCACCGTGGACAAACGGGTCCGGGTCTACCCCAACACGAAGCCATGGATGACTGGGAAGGTCCAAAAACTGATCAATGAGAGGGACAACGCCTTCTTCGCAGGGAAGGGCACACTGCTGTACAACACCACCAGGGCTAACCTAAAGCGCGGCATCCGGGAGGCCAAGGCAGACCACAGAGAGAAGATTGAGGAATGCTTCCTGAGCAACGACTCCAGGCGGGTGTGGCAGGGGGTTCAGCACATGACAAACTTCAGAGCCAACAGGCTCACAGCCGCAGAGGACGACCCCCTGCTGGCGGAAAAGCTGAACTCCTTCTACGCCCGGTTCGACGAGGGGCGAACGGAGGTAACCACAACACAAACACCACTCTCTCCAGCTCTCAGCAGCCTCACCCTCACAGAGCATGAAGTGAGACGCGTGCTGAAGGCGGTGGACCCCAGGAAAGCCTCTGGGCCGGATGGCGTCCTGGGACGGGTGCTGAGGGACTGCGCCGACCAGCTGGCCGGGGTTTTCACCAACATCTTCAACCAGTCCCTGTCCCAGGCCACCATCCCACCCTGCCTGAAAACCTCAACTATCATCCCAGTCCCGAAGAAAAGCACGGTGAGCTGCCTAAACGACTACCGCCCGGTGGCACCCCTGGTAGAAAGTAGAAAGCTCTCAGACCTTCAGAACCCATTGAAAGTAGTGGAGGTACTCCAGAAGTCCAAATGCATCTCTAACCCTAGGAAAACCTAGGAAGCAACTTGCCTAATGGCATGAAAATGCAACATGTTGTACTCCCTGTACATCTGTACGTGTGAGAACATGTCTTTTTACACTAGGCACTTCACATCAAGCATTAGAGCTCCCTACAGGTTCCCGCTAGCTCGCGTGCAAGGCCTCCCAGGAATGACCTAGGACTCTGAAAGTTGATTTGGTACAATGTAGGGATACAATGAAGGAGTGTGTAGAGTTTGGTGACTGTGACTCTTTCCATGCCCGTTCCCTGGGCCCAAACGTACGCCAGCAGCAGCCACCCACTTTAATGAAGGCTTTTCCGGCCTAGTGGTTAAAGGAAGGTTAAAGGACTTTAGCTCAGCAACCGTAAGTGCCACAGACACGGTTCAGATATTTTCCGAATCGGCTCGGCCCCACCGACAGGCCACACCCACTTTGATACAAGCCACTCCCCCTAATTGTCTAAGCCACACCCATTTTCATACAGGCCACTGTCTAAGAACTGTCTAAGCCCCTCCCCTTAACTGTCTAAGCCACTCCCACTTTGACACAAGCTCTGCCCACTTTGATACAAGCCACTCCCACTTTGATACAGGCCACGCCCACTTTGATAAAGCCACTTCCTGCTTTTAACGAATGAATTAAACTGTCTGGCCAAGCCCCTTAACTGTCTAAGCCACTCCCACTATGACACAAGCTCCTCCCACTTTGATACAAGCCACTCCCACTTTTATACAGGCCACGCCCACTTTGATAAAGCCACTTCCTGCTTCTAATGAATGAATTAAACTGTCTGGCCACGCCCCTTAACTGTCTAAGCCACTCCCACTTGGACACAAGCTCCGCCCACTTTGATACAAGCCACTCCCACTTTTATACAGGCCACGCCCACTTTGATAAAGCCACTTCCTGCCTCTAATGAATTAATTAAACTGTCTGGCCACGCCCCTTAACTGTCTAAGCCACTCCCACTTGGACACAAGCTCCGCCCACTTTGATACAAGCTACTCCCACTTTGCTACAGGCCACGCCCACTTTGATAAAGCCACTTCCTGCTTTTAATTCATGAATTAAACTGTCTGGCCACGCCCCTTAACTGTCTAAGCCACTCCCACTTTGACACAAGCTCCGCCCACTTTGATACAAGCCACTCCCACTTTGATACAGGCCACGCCCACTTTGATAAAGCCACTTCCTGCTTTTAATTCATGAATTAAGCTGTCTGGCCACGCCCCTTAACTGTCTAAGCCACTCCCACTTGGACACAAGCTCCGCCCACTTTGATACAAGCCACTCCCACTTTGATACAGGCCACGCCCACTTTGATAAAGCCACTTCCTGCTTTTAATTCATGAATTAAACTGTCTGGCCACGCCCCTTAACTGTCTAAGCCACTCCCACTTGGACACAAGCTCCTCCCACTTTGATACAAGCCACTCCCACTTTGATACAGGCCACACCCACTTTGATACAAGCCACTCCCCCCCCTTTTAATTAATGAATGAATTAAACTGTCTGGCCACTCCCCTTAACTGTCTAAGCCACTCCCACATCAAGACAAGCCACTCCCACTCACACGGGTACATACACACACACACACACATACCTACACACACACACACACACACACACACACACACACACACACGCAGAGGTTATATACACACACACATACCTACACACACACACACACACGCACAGGTTATATACACACACACACACATACCTACACACACACACACGCACAGGTTATATACACACACACACACACACATAACTATACTATTGTAACCTCCAGTAATCCAGGTTCCCCTCAACAAAGAGGCACTGAGAGCGTCTTATAAAAAGTTCAAGTTTATTACACAGTTGTAGTAAAAGGTTGTTCTCAGTCAGCAGATCGGGTGCTGTGTGCTACGTGCGAGGTTCTTAGCTCCAAGGAAACAGTGACTAACTACTATATAGATAATGGCGTGAATATAATGTGCCTTCAACTTACCACCACTGGAGGCACATATACCTGAGTATGCCCAGGAGCTCAGATGTCACTGGTTATTCCGCACCCTTGTGACCCCAGGTCATAGAGAGATGTTAAATCCATTCTATCTCGTCTCCACAGACTAATAGAACATACATCGACTCACATGTGCCCCTACTATCCTCACCCTAAGCTTTGTTTTCACATGTGCATCCACTATCCTCACCCTTGGCTTTTTTATTTATTTATTTATTTAATCGAACCGGATTTTTTTTTGCCCCTCCCATAGACTTTTATGCTCGTGAGCTCACACAGAATCCAAAAACAGGTAGATTAGCTTGATGCTAATTAGCATGCGGCTAATTGCAGGAAGCTCATTAACATCACCAGGGGGCGCCACACCGATTCGGGGGTTCCATATGTCTCTCGGTGGGGCCGAGCCGAGTCGAATGATATCTCACACGTGTCTGTGGCACCTACGCTTGCTGAGATAAAGTCCTTTAACCGAGCCAGGGAGACTGAGAGAACTTGCCTTCATAGGTCTGTGTGGCACGTTGGTGAGAAAAGGGCGCCTGTCTCTTTAAGACGGCAGCAGCAGGGAGAATTAAAATGGCGATTGTTATGAAGTTAGCTTAGCAAGTTGAACACAAGTAACTTGAGTTTAACATGACTTCCCGGGGTCGTAGGAAGCTAGCTGACGGCTTAAAATGACCGTGTAGACCTAATGAACTTACTCAGCAACATCTTGTGTTTCTACTCCCTTCATAGCCACTGTTATACGTCCCGTAGTGTGACTCTTACCGGAGTTAATAACTTATGGTTCCCCGTGTTTTAGGAGAACAATTCCAACGCCCCCGGATAGACCAGAGGACAGGGAATCTAAAACCATTTGAATGGTGTCTCTACGACCTTCCTATCACCCCATCATCCTCATCTCATCATCATACACAGGCCACAGGCCACTTCCACTTACCACCACTGGAGGGAGCCAGACACATATACCTGAGTGAGCCCAGGAGCTCAGATGTCACTGCTGGTTATTCTGCCCCCAGGTGTCACAAAGTGGTACTACACCAGATGTTACATCTATGGAGTTTATTCTATCACATCTCCACAGACTAAGTAATGACCTTAATGTGTTTTATTATCATTTCTTAATTAAGTTGTTTTTAAACTGAAGTATATCTGTCCAATAAAATGAAAAATATGAGTGGGACTGCCCGACTCAGAAAAAATAACTTAAAAAACACAATCTCTAGTTGCTGGGTTTCTGGATCACAGATCACATTCTGAGCTCCCAAACTGGAATTCAGCATTGTCAGCTCATCCATGATGTGATTAACTGAAACTCAACCCCAGTGAAAGTGAGAGACAAAACAACAATACCTTTAAAAGTGTTTATTGAAAAGCTTTTGCCATATTCTTATAAAGGTTAGATATGAATATATCAACTGGTTAGATCAATTCAGCAGGAATATAACGGTCTCAAACCACCACCACATTCTATCAGAAGATGAGCAACACAAGCCTTTGAGGGAAGCTGGATATCAATCACATAAAACCTGCTTTTACTGTCAGATTAAGGTTTACGAAGCGTTTTACTACAGTGTGATTGTACCTTTAAAAACATATCAGAACATAAGAACAACAGCAAAACCTGTGTATTAATCAAACAGTTTACTTCACCCCCTCTCCAAAAATCTCACACACACACACACACACACACACACACACACACACACACTACTCTCAGCATTCCCTACTCGTTCACTTGATATTAGTGCAGTGAAAATATAAAATCAATAAGTTGATCTGGCCTGTCCAATACAATAGGAAGACACACAAAGACGTGCCTCTAAAGTTCCTAAGCTCAGTTGCCAACTATTGGGCTGCTCACTCAAATATCCCAACACCAGTGAAAGGCTTTAGGTCCATTTCATGATGATAGGAAATGGACGAGAAATACAAAGTACTTAAGTACAAAAGAAATGCAAAACAGTGACACTAACAATCCGTCCTGCATATTAATGACATCAGTGTTTTCAAACATCCCCAGTGATGTCATCATGTCACTAGATGACATTCTTCCGCAGAGGGCGGTTCATTACGATACGCTCCCGGACGGAGCGATATAAAAAATCATTTATCCCGGCTGCACTAAGACTGTTCAATGGCAACTAAAGCAGCAGTCGGGTCTAGGCTCCTGAATTTGTATTTATTATTTATTTTAATCATCATCATCACTTTTTAGTATTTTAATATAATAACTATAGCCATCTCTTTTATCCACTTTTTTATCGTGATCTCGCTGTTTTTTTATATACCGTATATGGCTGGCCCAGTGTTGTTGTCTGTCCTTTATGTTGTGTTGTTATGTGTTGTTTTTAGTGGAGTGGCGTGGCAGAATGAATTTCCCCACGGGGATAAATAAAGTATCATTGAATTGAATTGAATTGAATTCTTCATTGCCTGTTCCTGTCAGTTGAATCTAATCCAGATGGACTTGACCCCAGACCTAATCTTCATCACTCCCATTCTAACAACGTAGAATTGTATCATTTCATATCTCACTGTAGCTGATTTAATGCATTCAAGTTTAAGATAAAAATAAGAATTGTGTAAAAAGTAAAGGAATATAACTTCTACAAATTACACAATCACACAGTGTATAATCAATCTATTGGTATCTGAGATGTTAAAGGCAACAGCAGCTATTGGTTCAGTAAAGCTCTGCATTGTAATCAGCTTCTATGACAAGGCCTCATCTCAGGCCTACTGTGATCTAAGGACAGCTGTAGTCGGTCCACCTGTCAGCAGTGGTTACAGCAATGTGCCTGAAAACACAACAAACAATTGTGACCATCGTGATATATTTGACAAATGAACCAGTATAAGTAATAAATCATTTTAACAGGATTCTCACATTAGGTAGATGGTACCAGAATCCGTCCTGTTACAGAAATAAACGAGAGAGAGAGAGAGAGAGAGAGAGAGAGAGAGAGAGAGAGAGAGAGAGAGAGAGAGAGAGAGAGAAGATTAGTAATGTTGATATTTTATATTGTCTCTGTTTTCATCACAAGACGACCCTCACCATTGGCTTTCCTCTTGTAGTAGATCAGCCCTGCTAACGCTAACACCAGTCCCAGCACCAGTCCTGACGCTCCGATCGCGATCTTACTCCTCTCAGACTCAGGCAGGGACGGGTCTGTCAAAGAGAAAGGATGGATTTGTTTTTACACAAAAGCAGCAATCAGATTCTATAAACCACGTAGATAACATAATGCATGTTCCCTGTTACTACAGCAAGGCCTGTTCGGTGTCTGTTAAACTAATACTCGTTTATCCTTCACCACTCAAACACATTAAAACACTTTCACCCAACTCACATATCTGATAACTCCCTCACCCAAACACCATTCTAACACTTATAATAAACCTCCCTGTAATAACACTTACTCCACTCTGTCACTAGGGTGTCTCGGAGGCTGGCGTGGTGCACCATACAGGAGATCTTCTCTCCAGATCTGGGCGTGTACTCCAGGTGGGAGTGGACCTGGTAGTACCAGTCCCCATCGGCCAGCTCCTCAGTGGAGGTCACGTCTGTCTTCACGTCCTGTCCGTCCCTTGTCCAAGTCACAGTGATTTGTTTGGGGTAGAAGTCGTAGACACTGCATATCAGCATGGCAGGGTGTCTTCCACTGGGGGGCGCCACTGAGCTGAGTCTGACGTAAGGCTTAGCTGATGGAGTGAAAATGGAAAACTTTAATGACAACTCAGATTACTGTTATTTAGGGTTAGTCCTGATCACCAGACTGCATAATATCACATCAGAACCATCGAGCTCGGATGCAAATCATTCATATTGTCTGTAGCATCCAACAGGGCTCTGTTCTCATGTGATTAAACTGAATGTTTAGAAGTGAAATCTCATAATATTTTACAGACTGCTATGGTTGTAATGCTGTCTGAAACTTCTGTACATTCAAAATGAGCCAATAGAAATGTTTGTTTCTGATGCTTCCCAGAGGAAAACAACAGTATAACATAACAGTGGTGTACGTGTTCAATGATTGTAGTAGCTACAGTATCCATGATCATTCAAGATAAAACCTCCCACAGCAAGAACAACATGTCTGATCCTATTATTATTATAATTATTATTATTATTAGCTCTATCGTCATATCACACTAACATCAGAATAACACTAACATGAACATCACACTAACATCACACTAACATAAACATCACACTAACATGAACATCTGGTCAGTCAGGGATGGTAAACTGCTGTGGTCAGGAGGGCTGCTCACCTGACTTATCCAGTATGGCTTTGTAGTAAAGATCAGCGTCAGGCTTGCAGTACCTCTCCAGCTCTGCTTTCTCTCCAGCCAGTTCAGGACCATTATTCCAGAGCTCTGCATTCTTTATACCAATCTCTGTGTACCCAACATACTTGCCCACAGTGCTGTTGAATCTGACGATCTCCATCTTATTAAAACCATAAGATCGTATATACTCCATATCATGCAGATCACGAGAGCTGTACAGGCAGCTTGTGTCTACGTTTTCATAATATCCATCTAAAAGAGAAAAACAAAACAAATAACTGCTGAAAGGGCACTGGTTTTCACTAGTTTACCACAGTTATGGATACAAACATACTCTATTTGCCTTCTATGGAATTCACATGCTTGGCTGATATTCCAGGGTTATTGATATTTGCATATTTGTACAGTAATTGGTAACATCAAAGGGTTAGTGATTAGGTATACTTACTCAATTATCAACTATACATGAATAAAAGAGTATAATATTAGAGTTTAACGTACCTGCTCCATTGAGAGTGGATAACACCAGAGCTATGGAGATGTGTAAGAGAGTTGACATCGACATGTTCCTCTGCCCAGCCACTGTGTTCTCAATAAGAGGAAACCGAGCAGGACTTTAGATACTTCACTCTTCAAACAAACAGGCCAATCTGCTACCCCAGAAACAAAGAGTCACTTGTTACTAGGCAGACGTTGTTTCTGTAAGGACTGGTAACGTTCACTGAAAGCTGTGTGAGAGAACAGTAAGCCAGTATGTATACAGTACACCCACCAGCACTATTTGATCCAATACCATCAGGTTTACCAAGTGATGCTGAGTGAAGCCCATCTCACTCTGCCAGGATATTGTTGTGACCACCTGACCTGTTAATCAGCCTGTATCCTATAGTAGCCCTACCTGACCTGTTAATCAGCCTGTATCCTATAGTAGCCCTACCTGACCCACCTCATCACCAACAGGCAGGCTCAACTCTCCACAAGGAACAGCAACAACACTGTCTCAGGGAATCACGCTCACATGCTGAGTGAACCTGCTAGCAGGAGACCTGAAGGTTAAACCAGAGGAACAGCTAGAGAGAGTTTGAAGCCCCTGATCGGCCCTTGGTTACTTGGTGGTACAGCAGTCTAAATGAGTATCTGTATTTCATCTATTTTACAGCAACTTTAGGTTCCTATATTTCCATCTGGTGTATCAAGTCTTTTTGTATTGCCAACAGAGGAACGTTTTGAATTTATTTTTCCTTTAAACCCATTTCATGAGTGATGCATGTGAAGACACGGACAAAATGGATCACTCTCATGAGGTGGTAAAGGAAAGGAAAACTTACAAGGAAAGTAAAAAGATTGCATTCCCTGTACAGTCTGATGATGACGTCAGCATGCAGTGTCCTCAACTAATGTTCCCACAGAATGCCATATTTAAGATCGCAGCATCAGAAACTGCCTTTCTGGCCTCATGCACCATCCATTTATATTTTGGAGATGGATATGTTACATATTATATAAGTCAAAGGTTCAAAACGATTTGGTCACATTGGTGCTGTGACTAATATAGGGTCCCTGCAGAGGAGGTTAAAGGTTAAAGGAGGGTGAAGTGTAAATGGACTGCACTTTATTCCAAAGTGCTTTACAATGGCCTCTCATTTACCCGTTCACACACACATTCACACATTCATGGCGGTAAGCTACCATGCAAGGCGCCGGCCCCGCTCATTGGGAGCAATTTGGGGTTCAGTGTCTTGCCCAAGGACACCTCGACACATGGCCAACCCGGGGTCGAACCGCGGATCATGTGATCATTAGACGCCGGCTCTACCTCCTGAAACACAGCCGCCCCGTGGGTCAGTGTAAGGCTCTACCTCCTGAACCACAGCCACGTGTCAGTGTAAGGCTCTACCTCCTGAACCACAGCCAAGTGTCAGTGTAAGGCTCTACCTCCTGAACCGCAGCCACGTGTCAGTGTAAGGCAAGAGTAACCTTGTTTTGGTTATTTTTTAACCTTTTGGTTCTCTTGGTGTGAAATTGATTAAAATTGTAAAATGTTAAGTTAAGCAAATATCACATAGTTTTATTGATATTACATTTTATTGATATTGATCAATAATAACAAAAAACAACAACCAAAAATTCAGAGCAAATTCCCACATTTCACCCACACATTTGTGTGAGTTATTGATTAATATTGTAATTTGCCAAATCATAATGGCATTTGTTTTGCCTTTAAGCTCACATTACCTAAAACATGTTTTTTATTTTACAAGCACTCTCTGAATGTAGTAGAACTGACATTAGATTGGCGGCCCATTCTTAATAGTGCACAAGGTAAGCATTGATATTGTGTTAGCATGTTATGGCTATATCAACAGTAGACATTATGATATAAGTTTAATTAAGCACAAAAAAGTATCTGAAACAGCCTGATTATCTTCCCGTGATGTTTCCACATTACAAAGGACTTTAACAGATTCAGGTGTTTGTCCCTAGTGTCTTCTCAGCCCCTCTGATTGAGATCTTAGTTGCACTCGTTTCCTTTGATGAGGAAGAATGTTCCAGTAGCCACTCCCAGCAGCCCCAGAGTCAGGCCCACGCCACAGAACACAGCAGGACCCACACTGGGCTGGTTCACCTCGGGCTCTGGGGAGGGACACACACACACACACACACACACACACACACACACACACACAGAGATACACACACACTCACACACAGAGATACACACACACAGAGACACACACACAACATACACACACACACACGCACGCACACAGAGACACACACATACACGCACGCGCACACACACACACACACACACACACACACACACACACACAGAGACACACACACACACACACACACACAGAGACACACACACACACGCACACACACACACACACACACACACACACACAGAGACACACACACACACAGACACTGTATTTATAACAATCATGAAATAGCATAACTATTACTGTAAACATTTAATTCATTTGTTCAATTTGATGATGGTATACATGTAACATGTACGATTTTTTCTTCCATGACGTCTTTTCCATGGAAGTACACATTGTGGTTCAATTTTAATGTGATAACTCATTTACACTTATACTGCATGCTGCTTCAAGTTGTTCAACAGTCCATTAAATGAGACTTCTCACCCCATATCCGTGTCAGGGGCTCAGTGAGAGACTTGTGTCCCACACTGCAGCTGTAGATGTCTCCCTCCTCTGGGGTGATGGTCAGGCTGGAGAACTGGTTGTAAGTTCGGTCCTTGTTGGGGTAGGGACTGCTGATTCTCACCCCCGCTGTCACATTATTGTTGTTCTTGGTCCACCAGACTGTCACAGGTGGAGGGAAGTATCCGTTGACGTGACAGATGAGAGTGTTCTCCGTCCCCAGCTCCACATCGTCCCTGGGATAGATGGAGCTGTGAGGAGCGTCTGTAGGGGAACCCAGTTAGTATCACCTTCCCCTCTGAAAACACTGATCATGCTGTCATATCTGGACACGGTGGGGAGCCTTGGGTAATCATTAGGGTGCCTCTTATGAGCTTTTAATCAGATGTGTCAGTTCATGAGTATGCTATATGAGTAGGCTATATGAATGAATGAATGAATGAATGAATGGACTTTATTGTCATTGCTACAGTACAGGTACCAAACAACGACATTTAGGAGGGGTGGCTCCCCTGGTGTTAGGAAAGGAAAAAAAAAAAAAAAAAAACTTTTAGAAAAAGAATAAAATCACAAGAAGGTAAGGAGCTGGTGTACATAAATAAAGGCTATGTACACAATCCACTGTACTATACTGCACAGATAGTCAACTAGGGTTGTCATATTGCACAATAGTATTTTTTCACGTTATTTAAAGTGTCACAGTTTGCAGGCTTGAAATGTACATGTTTGTGCCTCAGCACTAGCTGCCATACAATCCGTCCAGACTGTCCAGGGCCCAGAACTTAGGTCTTTGCTGTGTTCAGGGCCTGGACGGAGTAGGCTATATGAGTAGTCTATATGAGTAGGCTATATGAGTAGGTTAGGCTATATGAGTAGTCTATATGAGTAGGCTCATATAATATGGCTAAAGTACGTAAATGTGTGTATGTATGCATGAAGTGAGATTGTTCTTAGTCCGGAGTCAGTGGGGGCAGAGTAGGGGGGGGGGGGCAGAGTAGATGCTAACATCCTAAATAAGTGTTACTGTTTCATACAAAATAATGTACAATAGTTTGAAACAAATTAAACTAAATCTGAAGGATATTATGATGTGAATTAAATGTATCAGAGATGTTCACTTACCTATGACCTCTGGTGGGTTCTTGTACGCTTTGATAAGAACAGCCAAGTTTGCTTTGCATACTTGCTGCTGACCTACAGCTGCCTGATAGGCTACATCTACCATTACAAATGGGTCAGCAAACGGAGGAAGAGACATCTCTCCTTTCCCCTTCACAAAGTCTGCATACCAGATCTGATCACCATCAAGTCCATACATCTGATCTCCGGTTATATCTGAGCATCCTATTGGGGATATATCTTCATGCAGAACTGAAAACGGACACAAGAAACATGATGAATATAGATTCATCAGATTCAGATCTAGGGTTGTAGAAGATCAATAATGCACAATCAATTACAATATCTTCAATCCCAATTTCACGAAGAGTGGTTAGAAATACATGACATAGTGTTATGAAAGATACACATTTACATTTGACATTTTTACCATTTAGCAGATGCTTTTATCGAAAGCAATTTACAGTTAAAGATTAGAGGGACAGGGTCTCCCTGGAGTAACGGGCTAAGTGCCTTACTCAAGGCCTCACTAGTGGCGGTGTTCCCAGGTGGGATTTGAACTCATGACCTTATATATACAATATGCCCCCTTCTAGGACAATGATACCATCGGTCCTCAGCCTAACCCTTATGCTCACTTTAACATAGTATAACATGTACTAATACACTACTAATGTAGGCCTAATGACGGGTTATGAAGCTTTGATAACATACACTTTGTTAAAGATGTGACCACCTGACCTGTCACCTAACCTAGCAGCACTTTCTGGTGACAGAATCATCTCAATAATCCCCTGTTCAGACACTTACCTTTGGCCTCCACACGGAGCAGGCAGGAGAGGATGAGGACGGTCACAGAACCCTTCATGTTCACTTTACAGACGGCCGTGTAGAGACAGGAGGACACAGAGAACCAGAGTTACCTTCTGACCAGCGTCAAACTTCCCTGAGAGGGAACTGAGTTTTTTTTTCCTGGAGGCAGCCTCTTGCACAGTAGGACCAATCAGAGTTTGTTTGTCAGTTGTTGCTAGGTAGACACTCAAGTTGCTGTTCAAGCTTGTCTATGGAGAATCATCTGAGGGGTGATTGACTAATTATTGCTTAAACAGCATCAATTGCTTTATTTATTTTTAAAGTTACTTTTGTGAGTGGGGCAGTCCCAGTCATATTTTTCATTTTATTGGACAGATACAGTGAAGACAGACAGGAAAGTAAGGAGAAGAAGGGAGAGAGGGCATGTCAGCAGGGCAGGGGGTGGATTCAAACTAATGCCAACATGGGCATATGTGACTGCTGTTTTAGACCACTGGACCACCCCAGGCCACTGAACAGCATCAATTGTGACGGCTCTACATATGCTGCTGTTGTATTGTGGAATGATCATTCCCTGCAACATACTGGAGAAACCCTGTTTGTTTGAGTGTTGTAGTGAACACGGTCAGTAAACTATGTCCTCCCCCAGCAGAAACCTCAGTGAACGACATACTAAAAACCAACACCTGACAGCATGGTACTATCAGTGAAGAACATACTAAAAACCAACACCTGACAGCATGGTACTATCAGTGAAGAACATACTAAAAACCAACACCTGACAGCATGGTACTATCAGTGAAGAACATACTAAAAACCAACACCTGACAGCATGGTACTATCAGTGAAGAACATACTAAAAACCAACACCTGACAGCATGGTACTATCAGTGAAGAACATACTAAAAACCAACACCTGACAGCATGGTACTATCAGTGAAGAACATACTAAAAACCAACACCTGACAGCATGGTACTATCAGTGAAGAACATACTAAAAACCAACACCTGACAGCATGGTACTATCAGTGAAGAACATACTAAAAACCAACACCTGACAGCATGGTACTATCAGTGAAGAACATACTAAAAACCAACACCTGACAGCATGGTACTATCAGTGAAGAACATACTAAAAACCAACACCTGACAGCATGGTACTATCAGTGAAGAACATACTAAAAACCAACACCTGACAGCATGGTACTATCAGTGAAGAACATACTAAAAACCAACACCTGACAGCATGGTACTATCAGTGAAGAACATACTAAAAACCAACACCTGACAGACAGCATGGTACTATCAGTGAAGAACATACTAAACCAACACCTGACAGCTTGGTACTATCAGGATTATAACAAGCATAGAGTAGTGTTGCACGTTAGGTTCCATAAGTGTGCCCTTCTATTCCATTGAACTTGGTTAAGTTCACAGAATCAAGTTCAAGTTCTCTAACTGTCTCATACCGACAACAAGGATGGACATGTGATAAGGGTTTGTTCAATATGTCTCTTTCTATGAAAATGTAATTGATAATGCCTCATCAATTAGATGAGGACATGGACACTAAATGGAATGAATACAGTTGCAGGTGTAACATACTGTACAGTAGATGAACAACATCTGCACTCAGCGGATGTTACAAGTACAGGGCAAATGTGTTATTATGACGAAGAAGGACTTTAATCTCCCTCTGTGTAGATGCTGAATGAACAACCTCCTCACAGCACAGACCTGGGAGAGGTCAGACAACCTGCTCACAGCACAGACCTGGGAGAGGTCAGACAACCTGCTCACAGCACAGACCTGGGAGAGGTGAGACAACCTGCTCACAGCACAGACCTGGGAGAGGTCAGACAACCTGCTCACAGCACAGACCTGGGAGAGGGAAATAACCGGTTCTGAAATGTCCCCAGAGCCACAACCATTCAACCAATAGAGCCGCTCCAAACAGCTTCATCAGTAGTTACCAGGAGAATGTTATTTTCAGAGAGGATACAGTAGTTGTCTAGCAAGCAGGGAAGCTAGCTGTAGTTACAGTTTTTCTCTATCGCTTTAACACTAACATCGGAACCTCAAACACAACGACCAAAACCTGAAACTGGCGTATTTCATCTCACAGCAATTCTTCACAATGACAGACACATTTCTTGCTTATCTCTCATTTTGCAGATCTAAACCACACGGTTAACAAAACACTAAATACAATTCTCTACATTTGTCACACTCTTCCTTGATAAAATCTCTTGTGTTCACATGGAAAACACCACCATTCAGAATCCAACTGTCATTGCTGAGATGTGTACAGTATTTCAGAATTTAAAATAAGTTCTATTCTTGTATTTGTGTGTTTTATATTTGAGTATGAAAACATAACAGTTTATAACAGGCTACTGTACGTATGTAGTGTAACACTGAAAATGCAAAAGGCCTACTGATAATCTTATCATAGTACTGTTTTCCTCTGATCAGAGTGTTTTCCTTTGTGCACATCAGCGTTCAATTGGTTGTTACAAGTGTCTATTCATTTGATGGTGTGTGTGTGATTGGACGACAAAATGTCATTTTGAGAAGACATAACATTATGTTGAATGCAGTGTTTGCTTTTGCAAATGTGTGGAGTTTAGGGTTTTGTTTTAAGCTTTAAGAGAAAATGAGCCATGCTTTGAGAAAACGTGTTACAGTTTTTCGTGACCAGTTGATAGTTGTGACTAGTTGTTAGTTGTGACTAGTTGTTAGTTGTGACTTATGATGTTAGTTGTGACTAGTTGTTAGTTGTGGTTTATGATGTTAGTTGTGACTAGTTGTTAGTTGTGACTAGTTGTTAGTTGTGACTAGTTGTTAGTTGTGACTTATGATGTTAGTTGTGACTAGTTGTTAGTTGTGGT
>NC_137691.1:1540736-1545736 GCF_963989245.1 Nansenia antarctica
GGGTCTAACAGACTGTGGTTGGGGTGGCTGGGGTCTAACAGGCTGTGGTTGGGGTGGCTGGGGTCTAACAGGCTGTGGTTGGGGTGGCTGGGGTCTAACAGGCTGTGGTTGGGGTGGCTGGGGTCTAACAGACTGTGGTTGGGGTGGCTGGGGTCTAACAGACTGTGGTTGGGGTGGCTGGGGTCTAACAGACTGTGGTTGGGGTGGCTGGGGTCTAACAGACTGTGGTTGGGGTGGCTGGGGTCTAACAGGCTGTGGTTGGGGTGGCTGGGGTCTAACAGGCTGTGGTTGGGGTGGCTGGGGTCTAACAGACTGTGGTTGGGGTGGCTGGGGTCTAACAGACTGTGGTTGGGGTGGCTGGGGTCTAACAGACTGTGGTTGGGGTGGCTGGGGTCTAACAGGCTGTGGTTGGGGGGGCTGGGGTCTAACAGGCTGTGGTTGGGGTGGCTGGGGTCTAACAGGCTGTGGTTGGGGGGGCTGGGGTCTAACAGACTGTGGTTGGGGTGGTTGGGGTCTAACAGACTGTGGTTGGGGGGGCTGGGGTCTAACAGACTGTGGTTGGGGGGGCTGGGGTCTAACAGACTGTGGTTGGGGTGGCTGGGGTCTAACAGACTGTTGTTGGGGTGGCTGGGGTCTAACAGACTGTGGTTGGGGTGGCTGGGGTCTAACAGGCTGTGGTTGGGGTGGCTGGGGTCTAACAGGCTGTGGTTGGGGTGGCTGGGGTCTAACAGGCTGTGGTTGGGGTGGCTGGGGTCTAACAGACTGTGGTTGGGGTGGCTGGGGTCTAACAGGCTGTGGTTGGGGGGGCTGGGGTCTAACAGGCTGTGGTTGGGGTGGCTGGGGTCTAACAGACTGTGGTTGGGGTGGCTGGGGTCTAACAGGCTGTGGTTGGGGTGGCTGGGGTCTAACAGACTGTGGTTGGGGTGGCTGGGGTCTAACAGGCTGTGGTTGGGGGGGCTGGGGTCTAACAGGCTGTGGTTGGGGTGGCTGGGGTCTAACAGACTGTGGTTGGGGTGGCTGGGGTCTAACAGGCTGTGGTTGGGGTGGCTGGGGTCTAACAGACTGTGGTTGGGGGGGCTGGGGTCTAACAGACTGTGGTTGGGGGTGGCTGGGGTCTAACAGACTGTGGTTGGGGTGGCTGTGGTCTAACAGACTGTGGTTGGGGTGGCTGGGGTCTAACAGGCTGTGGTTGGGGGGGCTGGGGTCTAACAGACTGTGGTTGGGGTGGCTGGGGTCTAACAGACTGTGGTTGGGGTGGCTGGGGTCTAACAGGCTGTGGTTGGGGTGGCTGGGGTCTAACAGACTGTGGTTGGGGTGGCTGGGGTCTAACAGTCTGTGGTTGGGGTGGCTGGGGTCTAACAGTCTGTGGTTGGGGTGGCTGGGGTCTAACAGACTGTGGTTGGGGTGGCTGGGGTCTAACAGACTGTGGTTGGGGTGGCTGGGGTCTAACAGACTGTGGTTGGGGTGGCTGGGGTCTAACAGACTGTGGTTGGGGTGGCTGGGGTCTAACAGTCTGTGGTTGGGGTGGCTGGGGTCTAACAGGCTGTGGTTGGGGGGTCTGGGGTCTAACAGACTGTGGTTGGGGTGGCTGGGGTCTAACAGACTGTGGTTGGGGTGGCTGGGGTCTAACAGACTGTGGTTGGAGGGGCTGGGGTCTAACAGACTGTGGTTGGGGTGGCTGGGGTCTAACAGACTGTGGTTGGGGTGGCTGGGGTCTAACAGACTGTGGTTGGGGTGGCTGGGGTCTAACAGACTGTGGTTGGGGTGGCTGGGGTCTAACAGACTGTGGTTGGGGTGGCTGGGGTCTAACAGGCTGTGGTTGGGGTGGCTCGGGTCTAACAGGCTGTGGTTGGGGTGGCTGGGGTCTTTGATGATCCTCCGGGCTTTTCTGACACAGCGTTTGTTGTATATATCCTGGATGGAGGGAAGCTCACATCCACTGATGCGCTGGGCTGTCCGCACCACCCTCTGTAGCACCACCCTCTGTAGCACCACCCTCTGTAGCACCACCCTCTGTAGCGCTCTGCGGTTGAGGGCAGGTCAGTTGCCGTGCCAGGCAGTGATGCACCCAGTCAGAAAACTCTCAGTTGTGCCTCTGTAGAAGGCCCGCAGGGTCATGGTGTGTGTGTGTGTGTGTGTGTGTGTGTGTGTGTGTGTGTGTGTGTGTGTGTGTGTTTAAATGGATGCTACATGTGCAGTGAGGAAATGAAAATGTTCTACTGTGTATTTTAAGCCGTGACACGCGTCCGTAGGCAGGTTTTGGAAGCCAAACACACTTCAGATGCAAGAGGAAGTGATATCAACCTGTCTGCTAGAGGGAGGCTGATTACTGCTCATGTCAGAGGAGTTTATGAAGCCTCAGAAAATCTCACGGTCTCCTCATACTGCACTAATCAATCAACAACAAAAAGAAGCTTCTATGTGTTTGACAAGCAACAACAGAAAACTGATCTAAAAGCACACAAAACAAAGCAAAACCCCCTATGAGTTTGTATCGCTTCATCATTCAGCCAACACAGTGAAAACATCCCGTTTTATATCGACAATGAAAGTATCCTGTCAAACATGCGCTTCATTGTAAATGAAGATTGAGACGACTGGAACCGTTTGATGAAATGGACTCCCTGATGGTAAACAAGCCCATCAGCGTGGCTTCAGGAGCCACAGAGGAAAGTGAAAGTTACTCCAGCTGACCTGAAACAACCCTGATTGAACTTCTTATATTTGCTTTTATTCATTGTCATTTTGATTTTCTTACTATGCTCCTCTTGCTGTATTTTAATAATGTATGTAAAGCACTTTGAATTGCCCCTGTTGTATGAAATGTGCTACAGAAATAAACTTGAGACAGAAAATAAGATTGTGTCTTGCATGGTAGCTTGCCGCCATTGGTGTGTGAATGAGTGAATGAGAGGCCGTTGTAAAGCGAAATAGACTGACTTATATAGAGCCTTATTCCAAAGCGCTTCACAATGGCCTCTCATTCACACAACAATGGCGCCAAGCTACCATGCAAGGCACCGGCCCGCTCATTGGGAGTAAGTTGAGGTTCAGTGTCTTGCCCAAGGACACCTCGACACGTGGCCAGCCGGGGATCGAACCGGCGCCACAGCCGCCCCATATGTTAGTGCAGACCATTTACCATTTGGTCTCTCCTGTTGAAATCCAGGTGGTATTAAGTGTGTGGGCCTCCCTTCTTTCTAGACAGTCTCTTTAGCATGCACGCTGGGCACCTTTTGACACAGTGGGTGCAGAATGTATTTTATCTGACAGAAAATAATTTTAGGTATATAGTCTTCTTTCGTGTAACGTCAGAGGTCCAACTCGGTGTGGCGTAGCCATGCCCGCATCTCTGGTTCTAGGTCGAAGAGGCTGGCTTCTGAGGGTGGTCTATATAAGGGGCAGATGGTGATTATGTGGTCGGCGGTCTGCTCTGGGTCACCGCACTCGCATGCCGCACTGTCCGCCTGGCCCCACACCTTCATTGATGTTTTAAAGCGACCGACACCAGTTCGTAGACGGTTCAGTGTGGTCCATTGCCGGCGTGGTAGGTCGTCTCCTCCAATGGCGCCATCTCCTGGGTCCCAGATGTAGCGGTGGATTCGGGAGGGCCCGGCTGACTCCCACTCCTGCTTCCAAGCTGCTGCCAACCATGCATCTCTGGAGATGTCCTCAGAGGTGGAGTTGAGCATGGCTTGTGCTGCCTTGTTGTAAGGGTGGCGGGTCTTGAGTCGGCTTGGAGGTGCTGGTGTTATGGTGGTGTTGTGCAGGATGTGCCAGTCATGCTTTTGTGCCTTCCTGGCCAGGGCGCCCTGGCCAGGTATATAGTATATTATAGTATATCATTGATCATTGTTTGTTTGATTGTTAAGACAGGCCTAAAAACCTTTTTATTGAAAAAGGCCTTTGACTGTTGAACCTGTGTTCATTCTTGTGATTTATTTTGTTTTTCTACTATGTTTTTAACTTACTATGTTTTTAGGTTGTTTTGTTTTTAACTTACTATGTTTTTAGGTTGTTTTGTTTTTAACTTATCATGTTTTTACGGTTGTTGTTTCTCTCTCTGTAGCACTCTGAGACTCTTTTGAATGAAAAGTGTAATACAAATAAAATGCTTTATTATTATTATTATTATTGACCCCCCTCCCCTCATCCAGTCTGACCCCTCCCCTCCCCTCCTCCTCATCCTGGGTCCTGTCACTTCCCCTGCTCTGAAGGTCAGGTGGTTTGGAAAGTCCCTTCACTCTGTTTTCACTTCTGCTCTCACACATCAGCCAATGACAAAATCTCCTGGTGAGTTTCTCTTATGACATCATCTGTTTCTAGGAAGAGGTGAGATTCTAATGTACCAGAGGAGTGGCTGGGACAGTGTGCTGCAGAGTAACAGTGTCTGATGGCACCCAGACAGACCCAACTCTTGTAACCTTTAAACAGAGAGTGTTAAAAACCTCTGTACAACATCCATGATGCTGTAGTTGTGTGTCTTATCCACCAGTAGCCCATACACCAGTGTCAAATAACCTCATCAGATACACAAGCAAGGTTTGGGCCATTATACTGTATCTTTATCTCTCTATCCACATATCTATTTATTGATTTGAACGGTTTTTGAGATTTCACAACAATGCCATGTAACACGCCATGTAACTATCTAATTGCCGATGCACATTATACACTTTTGAAAGCCATTTTCCCATCAATTTGACCTCAGCTAGAACAAGCAGTTTTTTCCCTCAGCAAGTACAGAGATATATGTAAGTTAGAGGTGATATTATGTAGATGCAGTATGCTGTTAACTCTTTTAGAGTTGTCGTTTTCAAAAGGGTAGCCTTTACATCTCTAATTTATTTTTTATAGATGTACACATTTGTTATGCATGGTCTGAGCACAACACGTTTGAATTAAGGTTCCAGTTTCAATAAAACCTGTACTATTTACATACAGTATGTTTTAGAGCTTTGCAATTTAGAACTAATACACTTTATTTTATTGGGTTACTC
>NC_137691.1:1550736-1615736 GCF_963989245.1 Nansenia antarctica
TATCCTGGATGGAGGGAAGCTCACATCCACTGATGCGCTGGGCTGTCCGCACCACCCTCTGTAGCGCTCTGCGGTTGAGGGCAGGTCAGTTGCCGTGCCAGGCAGTGATGCACCCAGTCAGAATACTCTCAGTTGTGCCTCTGTAGAAGGCTCGCAGGGTCATGGTGTGTGTGTGTCTGTGTGTGTGTGTGTGTGTGTGTGTGTTTAAATGGATGCTACATGTGCAGAGACGATATGAACATGTTCTACTGTGTGTTTTAAGACGTGACACGTGTCCGTAGGCAGGTTTTGGAAGCCAAACACACTTCAGATGCAAGAGGAAGTGATATCAACCTGTCTGCTAGAGGGAGGCTGATTACTGCTCATGTCAGAGGAGTTTATGAAGCCTCAGAAAATCTCACGGTATCCTCATACTGCACTAATCAATCAACAACAAAAAGAAGCTTCTATGTGTTTGACAAGCAACAACAGAAAACGGATCTAAAAGCACACAAAGCAAAACCCCCTATGAGTTTGTATCGCTTCATCATTCAGCCAACACAGTGAAAACATCCCGTTTTATATCGGCAATGAAAGTATACTGCCAAACATGCGCTTCATTGTAAATGAAGATTGAGACGACTGGAACCGTTTGATGAAATGGACTCCCTGATGGTAAACAAGCCCTTCAGCGTGGCTTCAGGAGCCACAGAGGAAAGTGAAAGTTCCTCCAGCTGACCTGAAACAACCCTGATTGAACTTCTTATATTTGCTTTTATTCATTGTCATTTTGATTTTCTTACTATGCTCCTCTTGCTGTATTTTAATAATGTATGTAAAGCACTTTGAATTGCCCCTGTTGTATGAAATGTGCTACAGAAATAAACTTGAGACAGAAAATAAGATTGTGTCTTGCATGGTAGCTTGCCGCCATTGGTGTGTGAATGAGTGAATGAGGCCGTTGTAAAGCGAAATAGACTGACTTATATAGAGCCTTATTCCAAAGCGCTTCACAATGGCCTCTCATTCACACAACAATGGCGCCAAGCTACCATGCAAGGCACCGGCCCGCTCATTGGGAGTAAGTTGAGGTTCAGTGTCTTGCCCAAGGACACCTCGACACGTGGCCAGCCGGGGATCGAACCGGCGCCACAGCCGCCCCATATGTAAGTGCAGACCATTTACCATTTGGTCTCTCCTGTTGAAATCCAGGTGGTATTTAGTGGGTGGGCCTCGCTTCTTTCTCGACACTCTCTTTAGCATGCACGCTGGGCACCTTTTGACACAGTGGGTGCAGAATGTATTTTATCTGACAGAAAATAATTGTAGGTATATAGTATATTATAGTATATCATTGATCATTGTTTGTTTGATTGTTAAGACAGGCCTAAAAACCTTTTTATTGAAAAAGGCCTTTGACTGTTGAACCTGTGTTCATTCTTGTGATTTATTTTGTTTTTCTACTATGTTTTTAACTTACTATGTTTTTAGGTTGTTTTGTTTTTAACTTACTATGTTTTTAGGTTGTTTTGTTTTTAACTTATCATGTTTTTACGGTTGTTGTTTCTCTCTCTGTAGCACTCTGAGACTCTTTTGAATGAAAAGTGTAATACAAATAAAATGCTTTATTATTATTATTATTATTGACCCCCCTCCCCTCATCCAGTCTGACCCCTCCCCTCCCCTCCTCCTCATCCTGGGTCCTGTCACTTCCCCTGCTCTGAAGGTCAGGTGGTTTGGAAAGTCCCTTCACTCTGTTTTCACTTCTGCTCTCACACATCAGCCAATGACAAAATCTCCTGGTGAGTTTCTCTTATGACATCATCTGTTTCTAGGAAGAGGTGAGATTCTAATGTACCAGAGGAGTGGCTGGGACAGTGTGCTGCAGAGTAACAGTGTCTGATGGCACCCAGACAGACCCAAGTCTTGTAACCTTTAAACAGAGAGTGTTAAAAACCTCTGTACAACATCCATGATGCTGTAGTTGTGTGTCTTATACACCAGTGTCAAATAACCTCATCAGATACACAAGCAAGGTGTTGGCCATTATACTGTATCTTTATCTCTCTATCCACACATGTCTCTATCTATTTATTGATTTGAACGGTTTTTGAGATTTCACAACAATGCCATGTAACACGCCATGTAACTATCTAATTGCCGATGCACATTATACACTTTTGAAAGCCATTTTCCCATCAATTTGACCTCAGCTAGAACAAGCAGTTTTTTCCCTCAGCAAGTACAGAGATATATGTAAGTTAGAGGTGATATTATGTAGATGCAGTATGCTGTTAACTCTTTTAGAATTGGCGTTTTCAAAAGGGTAGCCTTTACATCTCTAATTTATTTTTATAGATTTACACATTTGTTATGCATGGTCTGAGCACAACAAGTTTGAATTAAGGTTCCAGTTTCAATAAAACCTGTACTATTTACATACAGTATGTTTTAGAGGTTTGCAATTTAGAACTAATAAACTTTATTTTATTGGGTTACTCTTATTATGACTATTTGGTGATGTAGTTCAGCCACCTGGTATTTCCCTCTCCAAATATGATGACCATCAGAGTGAGCATTCTTAACTTAGAGGCTATTATGCCACTTATCCCCCATTCGGAATTTGACTGTATCAGAGAAGAGGTAGGCCTATGTCTAAAGAAATCTCATTTGCCATAGAACTGTATGAGATATTTCCATACAACTACTGGTTAGTGTTCAATAGCACCCTAGACAATTCAGTAATGGTACATGTTTTAGGGATTTCAGTTTTTCTGATAAATGAGAGAAAGGTGATGGAGTCCTATGTTCCTATCACCAAAAAGTGCAATTTACGTCTAAGCTAAAGCTAAGTTTACAAGACTATAATTCAGTATTTATTTAGGTAAATAGTTGTCTGACTATTTGGTGATGTAGGACAGCCACCTGGTTCATACCTCAGCAGATCTGAAGAGGAAAGGAGTGATCCTTCTCAAGTTATGGGCTTTTTTGTCACCTTCCCCATATTCGGCCTGGTCTAATTTGGCTCTTTTTCAGGGATTGGGGTAGCTCTAAAGAACAACCAAAAAAACATATTTTCCCCCTAAATAAAATTTGACAACAATCAATGTCATTAATGGGAGACCCTAAAGATAAGAAAAATCATTGTTGTCATGTGTTCTACCTCGGGTAGGGGTATCTCAACATCTGAGGGCCCTTCCTGCTAGACTATGATACCGTGTCTGTTTCAGAGTCATGTCTCCCCAGTTCAGCCAATCACAGGAGCAGAAGAGGACCTCATCACTGGTTGCCATGGAAGGTACCTTTTGAGGACAATCTTGGTCTCTGTTCTTCATGACAAGCATGAGTTGTCTCAGTTACCATCAATGTTGATTCAGATATAATAATAATGATAATAATAATACAATTATTATCTGAAAAGATTTAGTAGTAATAATAAAAATAAACAAAAGGTAAATAGAAGAAAGTATTGGGGCCTAATTGAGGTAGTGCTGGGGACACATGGGAAGGGGAGGGGGGGAAAGGGTTAACTGGTGAAGGCGAGCTTGAAGAGGTGGGTTTTGAGGGCCTGTTTAAAGAACTGATCCACATTGTAATGTGAAACACTTGGCAACCAGTGTACAAAACAATTAGCACCAGATAGTAACAAGGGTAGAAACATTACAAATTCTCTATCCAGACTATATGTTTAACTCCCTAGGTTTAATGTTCTGTATAGACCATACTAGAGGTAGCATTTATATAACATGCTGCAGGAAAATATAAGGGGAATGGGGAGATGAAATGAAAGTGATTGTGCGCCCCCTAATGTACTACTTTATTAAAAGGATCTTTCATGTTATCTTACCATACGTATCTGGCTTGAAAATGGCAATTGTTCACCTAGTCCTTCAACTTGTCAGGGAACTACTATGCCAGCAGTGTGTGTGTGTGTGTGTGTGTGTGTGTGTGTGTGTGTGTGTGTGTGTGTGTGTATGTATGTGTGTGTGTGTGTGTGTGTGTGTGTTTAAATGGATGCTACATGTGCAGTGAGGAAATGAAAATGTTCTACTGTGTGTTTTAAGACGTGACACGCGTCCGTAGGCAGGTTTTGGAAGCCAAACACACTTCAGATGCAAGAGGAAGTGATATCAACCTGTCTGCTAGAGGGAGGCTGATTACTGCTCATGTCAGAGGAGTTTATGAAGCCTCAGAAAATCTCACGGTATCCTCATACTGCACTAATCAATCAACAACAAAAAGAAGCTTCTATGTGTTTGACAAGCAACAACAGAAAACGGATCTAAAAGCACACAAAGCAAAACCCCCTATGAGTTTGTATCGCTTTATCATTCAGCCAACACAGTGAAAACATCCCGTTTTATATCGACAATGAAAGTATCCTGCCAAACATGCGCTTCATTGTAAATGAAGATTGAGACGACTGGAACCGTTTGATGAAATAGACTCCCTGATGGTAAACAAGCCCATCAGCGTGGCTTCAGGAGCCACAGAGGAAAGTGAAAGTTCCTCCAGCTGACCTGAAACAACCCTGATTGAACTTCTTATATTTGCTTTTATTCATTGTCATTTTTATTTTCTTACTATGCTCCTCTTGCTGTATTTTAATAATGTATGTAAAGCAATTTGAATTGCCCCTGTTGTATGAAATGTGCTACAGAAATAAACTTGAGACAGAAAATAAGATTGTGTCTTGCATGGTAGCTTGCCGCCATTGGTGTGTGAATGAGTGAATGAGAGGCCGTTGTAAAGCGAAATAGACTGACTTATATAGAGCCTTATTCCAAAGCGCTTCACAATGGCCTCTCATTCACACAACAATGGCGCCAAGCTACCATGCAAGGCACCGGCCCGCTCATTGGGAGTAAGTTGAGGTTCAGTGTCTTGCCCAAGGACACCTCGACACGTGGCCAGCCGGGGATCGAACCGGCGCCACAGCCGCCCCATATGTTAGTGCAGACCATTTACCATTTGGTCTCTCCTGTTGAAATCCAGGTGGTATTTAGTGTGTGGGCCTCCCTTCTTTCTAGACAGTCTCTTTAGCATGCACGCTGGGCACCTTTTGACACAGTGGGTGCAGAATGTATTTTATCTGACAGAAAATAATTTTAGGTATATAGTCTTCTTTCGTGTAACGTCAGAGGTCCAACTCGGTGTGGCGTAGCCATGCCCGCATCTCTGGTTCTAGGTCGAAGAGGCTGGCTTCTGAGGGTGGTCTATATAAGGGGCAGATGGTGATTATGTGGTCGGCGGTCTGCTCTGGGTCACCGCACTCGCATGCCGCACTGTCCGCCTGGCCCCACACCTTCATTGATGTTTTAAAGCGACCGACACCAGTTCGTAGACGGTTCAGTGTGGTCCATTGCCGGCGTGGTAGGTCGTCTCCTCCAATGGCGCCATCTCCTGGGTCCCAGATGTAGCGGTGGATTCGGGAGGGCCCGGCTGACTCCCACTCCTGCTTCCAAGCTGCTGCCAACCATGCATCTCTGGAGATGTCCTCAGAGGTGGAGTTGAGCATGGCTTGTGCTGCCTTGTTGTAAGGGTGGCGGGTCTTGAGTCGGCTTGGAGGTGCTGGTGTTATGGTGGTGTTGTGCAGGATGTGCCAGTCATGCTTTTGTGCCTTCCTGGCCAGGGCGCCCTGGCCAGGTATATAGTATATTATAGTATATCATTGATCATTGTTTGTTTGATTGTTAAGACAGGCCTAAAAACCTTTTTATTGAAAAAGGCCTTTGACTGTTGAACCTGTGTTCATTCTTGTGATTTATTTTGTTTTTCTACTATGTTTTTAACTTACTATGTTTTTACGGTTGTTGTTTTTCTCTCTGTAGCACTCTGAGACTCTTTTGAATGAAAAGTGTAATACAAATAAAATGCTTTATTATTATTATTATTATTATTATTGACCCCCCTCCCCTCATCCAGGCTGACCCCCCTCCCCTCCTCCTCATCCTGGGTCCTGTCACTTCCCCTGCTCTGAAGGTCAGGTGGTTTGGAAAGTCCCTTCACTCTGCTTTCACTTCTGCTCTCACACATCAGCCAATGACAACATCTCCTGGTGAGTTTCTCTTATGACATCATCTGTTTCTAGGAAGAGGTGAGATTCTAATGTACCAGAGGAGTGGCTGGGACAGTGTGCTGCAGAGTAACAGTGTCTGATGGCACCCAGACAGACCCAAGTCTTGTAACCTTTAAACAGAGAGTGTTAAAAACCTCTGTACAACATCCATGATGCTGTAGTTGTGTGTCTTATCCACCAGTAGCCCATACACCAGTGTCAAATAACCTCATCAGATACACAAGCAAGGTTTGGGCCATTATACTGTATCTTTATCTCTCTATCCACATATCTATTTATTGATTTGAACGGTTTTTGAGATTTCACAACAATGCCATGTAACACGCCATGTAACTATCTAATTGCCGATGCACATTATACACTTTTGAAAGCCATTTTCCCATCAATTTGACCTCAGCTAGAACAAGCAGTTTTTTCCCTCAGCAAGTACAGAGATATATGTAAGTTAGAGGTGATATTATGTAGATGCAGTATGCTGTTAACTCTTTTAGAATTGTCGTTTTCAAAAGGGTAGCCTTTACATCTCTAATTTATTTTTTATAGATGTACACATTTGTTATGCATGGTCTGAGCACAACACGTTTGAATTAAGGTTCCAGTTTCAATAAAACCTGTACTATTTACATACAGTATGTTTTAGAGCTTTGCAATTTAGAACTAATACTAGGGCTGCAACTAACGATTATTTTGGTAGTCGACTAATCTGTCGATTATTTTTCCGATTAGTCGCGATTAGTCGTGTGGCTTTTCGCTGCGCGTAAATGGCGACGCAGAAGCATAAATCCGGCTTAACTAGCTATCTAACCTAACGTTACGCCAAGCTACAGCTGCTCACAGAGCTAGTTGACTGGCTAGCTAGCATTGCTGGCTAGACTACAGACAGCTCACGTTAGTAGGCTACGCTTGGCGCTGTTTATCTTACAGACAGCTCGCTGGTGGACTCAACATAATTGAAATAGCATTCACTTATCAAGCATCATTCATGATCATCCACCATGACTACCTGGTATTTTAATAGCGACCACCCCCTCACTTCATTTCATCTCGCGTTCTCCTGGCTTCAACATGGAAAACCCCTGCTACGTAACGTTACATACAAGCGCCTCTGTCTGTCACATGCGTGCCACAGGGCAAATAAATTAATAGCACAAACGCTCATAGCATGTACAGCCCTGTCCATGAGACGTTGTTTTCCAACATGTAACAGTAAAGCTAACATAAACATTACGACCCTAACAATATAACGTTAGCCAGTTGGCTAACAACGTTAGCTAAAACGTACCCAGCTGATTCTTGCATGGCTCCCGTTAAAAAAAAAAAAAAAAAAAAAAAACGGTTTTTTTAATAAATGTTTTTATGCGATTAGTCGACAGCAAAATTTCACGTCGACGAATTTTCGTAGTCGATTAGTCGCGACTAGTCGACTAATCGTTGCAGCCCTAACTAATACACTTTATTTTATTGGGTTACTCTTATTATGACTATTTGGTGATGTAGTTCAGCCACCTGGTATTTCCCTCTCCAAATATGATGACCATCAGAGTGAGCATTCTTAACTTAGAGGCTATTATGCCACTTATCCCCCATTCGGAATTTGACTGTATCAGAGAAGAGGTAGGCCTATGTCTAAAGAAATCTCATTTGCCATAGAACTGTATGAGATATTTCCATACAACTACTGGTTAGTGTTCAATAGCACCCTAGACAATTCAGTAATGGTACATGTTTTAGGGATTTCAATTTTTCTGATAAATGAGAGAAAGGTGATGGAGTCCTATGTTCCTGTCACCAAAAAGTGCAATTTCCGTCTAAACTAAAGCTACGTTTACAAGACTATAATTCAGTATTTATTTAGGTAAATAGTTGTCTGACTATTTGGTGATGTAGGACAGCCACCTGGTTCATACCTCAGCAGATCTGAAGAGGAAAGGAGTGATCCTTCTCAAGTTATGGGCTTTTTTGTCACCTTCCCCATATTCGGCCTGGTCTAATTTGGCTCTTTTTCAGGGATTGGGGTAGCTCTAAAGAACAACCCAAAAAACATATTTTCCCCCAAAATAAAATTTGACAACAATCAATGTCATTAATGGGAGACCCTAAAGATAAGAAAAATCATTGTTGTCATGTGTTCTACCTCGGGTAGGGGCATCTCAACATCTGAGGGCCCTTCCTGCTAGACTATGACACCGTGTCTGTTTCAGAGTCATGTCCCCCAGTTCAGCCAATCACAGGAGCAGAAGAGGACCTCATCACTGGTTGCCATGGAAGGCACCTTTTGAGGACAATCTTGGTCTCTGTTCTTCATGACAAGCATGAGTTGTCTCAGTTACCATCAATGTTGATTCAGATATAATAATAATAATAATAATGATAATAATAATAATAATAATAATAATAATAATAATAATAATAATAATAATAATACTACTACTACTAATAATAATAATAAAATTATTATCTGAAAAGATAGAGTAGTAATAATAAAAATAAACAAAAGGTAAATAGAAGAAAGTATTGGGGCCTAATTGAGGTAGTGCTGGGGACACATGGGAAGGGGAGGGGGAGAGGGGGTTAACTGGTGAAGGCGAGCTTGAAGAGGTGGGTTTTGAGGGCCTGTTTAAATATGAACTGATCCACATTGTAATGTGAAACACTTGGCAACCAGTGTACAAAACAATTAGCACCAGATAGTAACAAGGGTAGAAACATTACAAATTCTCTATCCAGACTATATGTTTAACTCCCTAGGTTTAATGTTCTGTAGACCATACTAGAGGTAGCATTTATATAACATGCTGCAGGAAAATATAAGGGGAATGGGGAGATGAAATGAAAGTGATTGTGCGCCCCCTAATGTACTACTTTATTAAAATGATCTTTCATGTTATCTTACCATACGTATCTGGCTTGAAAATGGCAATTGTTCACCTAGTCCTTCAACTTGTCAGGGAACTACTATGCCAGCAGTGTGTGTGTGTGTGTGTGTGTGTGTGTGTGTGTGTGTGTGTGTGTGTGTGTATGTATGTGTGTGTGTGTGTGTGTTTAAATGGATGCTACATGTGCAGTGAGGAAATGAAAATGTTCTACTGTGTGTTTTAAGACGTGACACGCGTCCGTAGGCAGGTTTTGGAAGCCAAACACACTTCAGATGCAAGAGGAAGTGATATCAACCTGTCTGCTAGAGGGAGGCTGATTACTGCTCATGTCAGAGGAGTTTATGAAGCCTCAGAAAATCTCACGGTATCCTCATACTGCACTAATCAATCAACAACAAAAAGAAGCTTCTATGTGTTTGACAAGCAACAACAGAAAACTGATCTAAAAGCACACAAAGCAAAACCCCCTATGAGTTTGTATCGCTTTATCATTCAGCCAACACAGTGAAAACATCCCGTTTTATATCGGCAATGAAAGTATCCTGTCAAACATGCGCTTCATTGTAAATGAAGATTGAGACGACTGGAACCGTTTGATGAAATGGACTCCCTGATGGTAAACAAGCCCATCAGCGTGGCTTCAGGAGCCACAGAGGAAAGTGAAAGTTCCTCCAGCTGACCTGAAACAACCCTGATTGAACTTCTTATATTTGCTTTTATTCATTGTCATTTTTATTTTCTTACTATGCTCCTCTTGCTGTATTTTAATAATGTATGTAAAGCAATTTGAATTGCCCCTGTTGTATGAAATGTGCTACAGAAATAAACTTGAGACAGAAAATAAGATTGTGTCTTGCATGGTAGCTTGCCGCCATTGGTGTGTGAATGAGTGAATGAGAGGCCGTTGTAAAGCGAAATAGACTGACTTATATAGAGCCTTATTCCAAAGCGCTTCACAATGGCCTCTCATTAACACACCAATGGCGCCAAGCTACCATGCAAGGCACCGGCCCGCTCATTGGGAGTAAGTTGAGGTTCAGTGTCTTGCCCAAGGACACCTCGACACGTGGCCAGCCGGGGATCGAACCGGCGCCACAGCCGCCCCATATGTAAGTGCAGACCATTTACCATTTGGTCTCTCCTGTTGAAATCCAGGTGGTATTTAGTGTGTGGGCCTCCCTTCTTTCTAGACAGTCTCTTTAGCATGCACGCTGGGCACCTTTTGACACAGTGGGTGCAGAATGTATTTTATCTGACAGAAAATAATTGTAGGTATATAGTATATTATAGTATATCATTGATCATTGTTTGTTTGATTGTTAAGACTAAAAGCCTAAAAACCTTTTTATTGAAAAAGGCCTTTGACTGTGATCTTGTGATTTATTTAGTTTTTCTACTATGTTTTTAACTTACTATGTTTTTAGGTTGTTTTGTTTTTAACTTACTATGTTTTTAGGTTGTTTTGTTTTTAACTTATTATGTTTTTAGGTTGTTTTGTTTTTAACTTATCATGTTTTTACGGTTGTTGTTTTTCTCTCTGTAGCACTCTGAGACTCTTTTGAATGAAAAGTGTAATACAAATAAAATGCATTATTATTATTATTGTTATCATAGAAGTTCTGGTATTGATGATATGATACACAGACTGATAATAACTCTATCCCCTCCCCTCCCCCCCTCTCATCCAGTCTGACCCCCCCCCCCCCCCCCTTGATTTTCCCATCAATTTGACCTCAGCTAGAACAAGCAGTTTTTTCCCTCAGCAAGTACAGAGATGCATGTAAGTCAGAGGTGATATTATGTAGATGCAGTATGCTGTTAACTCTTTTAGAATTGTCGTTTTCAAAAGGGTAGCCTTTACATCTCTAATTTATTTTTTATAGATGTACACATTTGTTATGCATGGTCTGAGCACAACAAGTTTGAATTAAGGTTCCAGTTTCAATAACACCTGTACTATTTACATACAGTATGTTTTAGAGGTTTGCAATTTAGAACTAATACACTTTATTTTATTGGGTTACTCTTATTATGACTATTTGGTGATGTAGTTCAGCCACCTGGTATTTCCCTCTCCAAATATGATGACCATCAGAGTGAGCATTCTTAACTTAGAGGCTATTATGCCACAAAAGGCGGTTCAGGACCATGGCCGCAAGGACAAACAGACTGAAGCTCAGCTTCTACCCCAGGGCCATCCAGGCCCTGAACACAGCAAAGACCTAGGTTCTGGGCCCTGGACAGTCTGGACGGATTGATGGCAGCTGCTGGATTGAAAAAATCAGGTGTAGTGCTGAGGCACAAATGTGTACATTTCAAGCCTGCAAACTGCGACACTTTAAATGAATGTGCAATAACACTATGTGCAATATGACAACCCTAGTCGTTTTATCTGTACAGTATAGTATAGTGGATAGTGTACATAGCCTTTATTTATGTAAACCAGCTCCTTTCCCTTCTTGTTTTGTTTTTGTTTTTTTTCTTTCCGAGCACCGGGGGAGCCACCCCTCCCAAATTTCGTTGTTTGGTACCTGTACTATAGCAATGACAATAAAGACCATTCATTCATTCATTCATTCATTCATTCATTCATTCATTCATTCATTATCCCCCATTCGGAATTTGACTGTATCAGAGAAGAGGTAGGGCCTATGTCTAAAGAAATCTCATTTGCCATAGAACTGTATGAGATATTTCCATACAACTACTGGTTAGTGTTCAATAGCACCCTAGACAATTCAGTAATGGTACATGTTTTTAGGGATTTCAGTTTTTCTGATAAATGAGAGAAAGGTGATGGTCCTATGTTCCTGTCACCAAAAAGTGCAATTTCCGTCTAAACTAAAGCTAATTTTACAAGACTATAATTCAGTATTTATTTAGGTAAATAGTTGTCTGACTATTTGGTGATGTAGGACAACCACCTGGTTCATACCTTAGCAAATCTGAAGAGGAAAAAATAAAATTTGACAACAATCAATTTAATTAATGGGAGACCCTGAAGATAAGAAAAATCATTGTTGTCATGTGTTCTACCTCGGGTAGGGGCATCTCAACATCTGAGGGCCCTTCCTGCTAGACTATGACACCGTGTCTGTTTCAGAGTCATGTCCCCCAGTTCAGCCAATCACAGGAGCAGAAGAGGACCTCATCACTGGTTGCCATGGAAGGCACCTTTTGAGGACAATCTTGGTCTCTCTGTTCTTCATGACAAGCATGAGTTGTCTCAGTTACCATCAATGTTGATTCAGATATAATAATAATAATAATAATAATAATAATAATAATAATGACAATAATAATAATACATTAGACTTATATAGCTTATACAGTCAAAGACGCTTTACAAACTGAAACCATTTTTGAATGACCAGTTTGATTTGCGACAATCAGCACAACATCATCTCTGTTTTTGTTTGAAAGTTGATCATATGCAGTACAAAGTTGTTGTAGTCTGTCACTCATACTCTGAAAGTGGAGAATTGTTGAAACTGTCACCTCGTCTTTTTAATCGGTACAACGATAACCTGTTCTAGCCTGTTTAGGCATCTGTTATTGGAGGCTAAACAAAACCCCTCCCCCAGAGCCAAGCAAGCTCAACCCAATGAGGTTGTATCACACTACCATTTAGCTGACATTGTGAACATCAGTCATGCAGTTTCATATTAATGATAATGAAAACAGGTGGATAAACAGGGTCAGAGATCGTATTTTAGAAGCCAAACATTCATATGATCTGAATCAGCATTTAACTCCTTGATGGTAAACAAGCCCATCAGCGTGGCTTCAGTTCTGGTATTGAAGATATGATACACAGACTGATAACAACTCTCTCCCCCCCTCCTCATCTGTGCTCCAGTCTGACCCCCCCCATCCTCATCCTGGGTCCTGTCACTTCCCCTGCTCTGAAGGTCAGGTGGTTTGGAAAGTCCCTTCCCTCTGCTTTCACTTCTGCTCTCACACATCAGCCAATGACAAAATCTCCTGGTGAGTTTCTCTTATGACATCATCTGTTTCTAGGAAGAGGTGAGATTCTAATGTACCAGAGGAGTGGCTGGGACAGTGTGCTGCAGAGTAACAGTCAACGCCAAGGCTCACAGGGTTAAGAGCGCCCCCTACTGGGGGGGTCAGTGCTGCATGTCATTGTGCCACTGATACCGTGTCTGTTTCAGAGTCATGTCTCCCCAGTTCAGCCAATCACAGGAGCAGAAGAGGACCTCATCACTGGTTGCCATGGAAGGCACCTTTTGAGGACAATCTTGGTCTCTGTTCTTCATGACAAGCATGAGTTGTCTCAGTTAACATCAATGTTGATTCAGATATGAACTGATCCACATTGTTAGAGGCTTGGCAACCAGTGTACAAAACAATTAACACCAGATAGTAACAAGGGTAGAAACATTACAAATTCTCTATCCAGACTATATGTTTAACTCCCTAGGTTTAATGTTCTGTATAGACCATACTAGAGGTAGCATTTATATAACATGCTGCAGGAAAATATAAGATGAAATCAAAGTGATTGTGCGCCCCCTAATGTACTACTTTATTAAAATGATCTTTCATGTTATCTTACCATACGTATCTGGCTTGAAAATGGCAATTGTTCACCTAGTCCTTCAACTTGTCAGGGAACTACTATGCCAGCAGTGTGTGTGTGTGTGTGTGTGTGTGTGTGTGTTTAAATGGATGCTACATGTGCAGTGAGGATATGAACATGTTCTACTGTGTGTTTTAAGACAGACAGACAGACAGACTGGCAGGCATACTAACCCAAATATAAATATATAAAAACAAAAAAAAACACCTTCAAATGTGACACCAGCCAGTGTTTTGATAGACCAGTAGCCTACTGTACTGAAACTACAGATTGTAAGCTTTCAAATGACATCAGACAGACAGGCAGACAGGCAGACAGACAGACAGACAGACAGACAGGCAGGCAGACAGGCAGGCAGACAGGCAGGCAAACAGACAGACATCGCCACACCTTATCACCATAGCAACATGATGATACACACTGAGGCATTAAGGTGATGGACTTATCATACAGGCAGACAGACAGACTGAGGTCTGACGTCTTGGAGCACCGGTAGCTAGGAAGTAGGTTACTAGGGAAGGTACACGCGTACCTACTCTCCTCGTCCTGATTGGTCAGCTGTCAGAAAGGCACTTGACATCACGCTGTGCCGTTCTGAAAAGTTAAATGAATCCAACTGAAAAAGGCGGCGGCAAAAAGAAAAAGGCCTAAGATTGTTCGAAACCAACTCCAAACATTCCATCAATCAAAGCTGACTCCTGATGTCATAATGCGATGAGGTCATAAGAGCTGGGCTACATTCTGAACATTCTTTGTCATTGTTGGTGTACCTTTGGCTCTAGAGTCCGAAGTGGCATTGTAGTGTGTGTGTGTGTGTGTGTGTGTGTGTGTGTGTGTGTGTGTGTGTGTGTGTGTGTGTTTGTGTGTGTGTGTGCATGCGTGCGAGCGCGTGTGTGTGTGTGAGTGTGTGTGTGCATGTGTGCAAGCGTGTGTGCGTGTGTGTGTGTGTGTGTTGTGTGTTTAGTGAATGTGTGTGTGCATGCGTGCGAGCGCGTGTGTGTGTGCGTGTATTTGTGTGTGTGTGTGTGTATGTGTGTAGTGAGTGTGTGTGTGTGCATGCATGTGTGTCTGTGTGTGTGTGCAAGCAAGCGTGTGTGTGTGTGTGTGTGAGACAGGCGGAGAGGTAAGAGGTGGAGGTCAGGCTTTGTGTTCAGCACCATGTGGCCCACTGAGGTTCAACAATAGACATACACACACACACACGCGCACACACACACACGCGCACACACACACACGCACACACACACACACACCCACACACACAAGCCTAGTCTACTTTCAAGTTCTTACAGTGACTCTTTTTTAAAATCAAATCAGACTTTAATTATATTGCGCCTTTCGTGCAAAATTGCAATACAAGATTCTTCAACAATATAATGAAAATAAACGGTAATATAAGGAAATGATATAGTATAGGAAATAAGAGAAGGGGGTGTAGGACAGGTGAGATGTGAGCTGTCCTTCTGGTCTAGGTCAGGACACGTGCTGCTGCATTCTGAAAGATCTGTAGCTTATTTATAGCTTCCTTAGGTTCGACCAGAAAAGGAGCGCATTGCAATAACCAAGCCTGCTAGTGATAAAAGCATGCATACGTCTCTCAGTATCTGCCTGGGAGAGAAACCGTTTCACTTTAGCAATATGTCTACGGTGGTACAAGATGGTTTCAATGAGATTACTGATGTGAGATTCAAAATTCAAATCAGGGTCTAGAAGCACGCCAAGAGTTCTTTGCTATGGGTTTGGCGTTTCACATTTCATAAGCAAAATAGACACTTACATACTCTGTGAGCATACTTTAAACACACAGCATGTGCAATCTTAACTGCTTGAAGACTACCATACACACTTGTAGTTTCCACAAAGATAATTTAGCTCGGTTGTGGCATAGTGGCTGTGGTAGATTCTATGTTATAGTTGAACCATAACTATTGCTTTATACTTTGACAGATTACTTCACAGTTTGGGGGTTCAGGCTTTGGTAGACTGTGTCTTGGTTTGCAGTTTGGGGGTTCAGGCATTGGTAGACAGAATCGTCCTTCTTGTTGCAGACCAAGGTACCGGGGGAAGGATCATTCTCATAATCTTGAGCCTCCTCTCCAGTGTTCCCTCTGTGGGTGTTTGGGCTGGCAGGGTTCTGGGTGCTGGAGGAGACCGGGGCTTGGACCTTGTTACATCTGAAGGATATGACCACTGTGACTGCTTACCAACAGCTGGACAACCAGACCCCCGCGGGAATATCTAGAAGCACAGGAGGGATTGTCTTTGATTGACCACCCAGAGAAGGCTCGTACTCCAGCAACGATTCAGCAAACGTTCTGATGTTCAGTAGAAATTGCCAATCGTAGACCAGTAGGGGAGAGATGCCCCGACAGCATACAGAGAGAAATAAACCGACTGCGAACAGTGTGCAGAGCAGACGAGGCAGAAAGGCTTGCCAACACAGGCGCCATCTTGGCTCTCACGTCACTCCGGAAGGGGGCAAGGGTGTCTGGGGGCGTCTAGTCTAGGGTCTCTAGCCTGGGGTCTCTAGTCTAGGGTCTCTAGCCTGGGGTGTCTAGTCTAGTCTGGGGCTTCTTCACAGCGGCCACCTTTTGCCTGTCTTTGGAACCTTCTTCATGGTAATCACACTCCCAACCAGAACAAGGAAGTACCGTACGTATATAGTGACACTATCCCTACCTCTGAAGGATTCTCCTTCTGCTTTTTTGGTGCAGGCAGTGAGGAGTTATTGACACATGGACATAAGACGACACACACGAAATAATGGTCCCCAGAAGGGAAGTGATAAAAGACACACTAATAAGGTCTGGTGAGAACTCATCATGTCGACATGTGTAGGCTGAGCTTACCGTCTGACACAGTACACTAATAACTGCTGTGGTTTTGTGGTGAGAGCTCAACAAGGCTAAATGTCCTGGGCTGTGCTCGCAGCGGTAGTGACAGACACAGTACATCTAATACTGGCTGTGGTTTTGTGGTGAGAGCGCAACACCTACTTCTTGACTCAAGCAACATCTCTCATCGTACACATCACTCTCTGTCAGACTATCTGAGACTCTCTCTACAATGGCGTTGTTCACACTGACGGTTGGGCAGCTGTTTCTGGTCATCTTCTCCTGTGAGTGATTCCATCCTCAATTACTATGCATCTGTTCTCATTCTTTGTCCTTTTCGGTCTTATTCTCTGTCTCTCTCTCTTTCTTTCGCAAGCATCTCACTTGATTTGTTCATCAATTTGACAACGGAAGCGGCCTTCTACTTACAGTTCTTATTCATTGCTTATTTCATGTTGTTGATTAGATTATTTTGCATTTTGTCCAGAAAGTAGACTTCTGCTAAGGTGTCAGAGGATATACAGAAGTAATAACATACACCATTATCAATGCTGCTTTACTATCTTAAGTGAGCACTTTTATATTAAGTAATAAGTATATATTAAAACCTTTTTGTGATGGTCACACACATTTCTCCTTCTGTAGATACCTTCCAATGCATCAAAGCCCGAGGTTAGTGTCATCATTCATCTTGTGTCAAAGATTTGTTGTGACTGTTTGTTTATCTACTTTTGGTTAAGAGTTTGCTTGGCTAAAGCAATTTGTGGTTTAGCTTCAGGCTAGGTTAGAAAAACCATACTGTCAATTAATCAGATTATCGTTGATTTACTCTATCAAGTAATAGACAACTCTTTTTCTCTCAATATCTAGCAGATGTATATTACATAGTGTGTTGTATATCTTCTTAGATACTGTATACCTGTACTATGTAGATACTCATGTGCCATAATCTAAAGCACATTGACAACCACTCATGTCCCGTTATCTATCAGAATCTGGTAGTGTGATCCTCTCTGCCGAGGGGTCCGGGGGGCTCTCCCAGCTTCTGACACACGGCTTATGGGTAGTAGTGAGAGGGATGTCACACTATACGGCCCTGTGACCTTATAGTAGTTGGTAACCATGTTAAAAAATTAAGTAGTTTGAGATGAAAAGTATAATTCCTATAATGTACTATATTTCTTTTATATAACTTCCATATTGTTTGCAGTTTAAAAGTCAAATCTCACACAGTCCACTTCCTCTGATCTCACAGGCTCACATCTGACAGACTTTCCTCGGCCCACGTTGACAGTGAGTCCTGCAGTCATCAGAGAGAGAGACTTAGTTCAGCTGAGATGTGAGACTCCTCCGTCTGTCTCTGTGTCTCAGTGTTATGTCGACATAGAGGGGAGACATAATCCCCGTACCTTATCGTGCCTGGACAGACTCTCAGGCAAGGAACTGCTTTCACTGGCAGGTCAAAGTTCACCTGCTGTGGTCACAGTGAGATGTTACTACTACGTTGTAGGGAGGAACCACCAATCACCTGTCAGTGAGCCTGTCTCAGTCACTATCGAGGGTAAGAAGGACATCTCACAATACAGTATGTTTACAGTTTAGACTATATAGTCCTGAGACCATATCGTTTATGTACATTGATCAACAGGATTAACAGTAATTGTAGTAACAGTAGTTGGTAACCATGTTAAAGATTTCAGTTGTTTGAAATGAAAAGTAACATTCTTATAATGTACTACATTTAATTTATATAACTGTCATACTGTTTAGCAGTTTAAAAGTCAGACCTCACACAGTCCACTTCCTCTGGTCTCAGGCTTTCCTCCGCCCACGTTGTCAGTGAGTCCTGCAGTCATCAGAGAGACAGACACAGTTCAGCTGACATGTGAGACTCCTCCGTCTGTCTCTGTGTCTCAGTGTTATTTCTACATAGAGGGGAGACAGAGTCCCCTACAAGCTTCCTGCCTTCAGAGTCTCAGAGGGACTGATCTGCTGTGGAGGGCAGGTCAGAGTTCACCTGCTGAGGTCAAAGTGACGTGCTATTACACTGCAAGGCATGAAGAGAGGAACATCCCATCAACGCACAGTAGCTTTGCCTCAGTCACTGTTCTGGGTAACAACTTGACATTATCCCCCCTGGGCGTTTGTCAGTTGTACTATGGCTGCATAGATGTTTAGCTATAGAACATTGATGTTAACTGAGAGTCTGTCCTATCCTCACAGGGCTGACACAGAAACCGTTGGTGAGTGTTAATCCTGGTGAGGACTTTTCAATTGTCTGTGAGGAGATTCCTGGTTCCGCCAGTGATGATACCAGCTGTAACCTGTATGCTGGAGAGCAGAGGAAGCCATTCCTGACAGCACAGGTCAAGAAATCATCTGAACAGCGGTTCTGTATATTCTATGTGACGAAGAGTGATCTAGTAGGTCGCCTACAGTCAGAGAGACGTAAGGAGGTGAGCTGTGATTACAGAGAGAGCTCAGTACCAAACTCTTTGTCTCCACGCAGTGATGGGTACAGCTTAGCAGGTGAGTGACTGAGATCAGTCTTCCTACATATCAATCAGTGCTACGTATGATCTGCCTTAACAATATGTTGTAAGGTAAACTGTTATAATGCTTTTAACTGAAATGTATTGTGTTCTATGGAAGGTATAGCTTAGAACACCATAGTCATGCCGATCGATGTACTACATGTTTATATATTTTGACAATGTTGTTATCTTATCTCCCTTTATCAGGTTTGACTGCTGGTTCTACTCAGCCACCACCCAGCAGCACAGCGCCCCCTACTGAAGGTATGAAGGCCCTCCATTTTCAACTAAACTAATTACAAGCATTAGAAATCAGACGCTGATAAACTGTTATAATGCTTTTAACTGAAATGTATTGTGTTTTACGGAAAGTATAGCTGAGATCACCATAGTCATGTAGATTGATTAACTACTTTCTTATAAATATCTGTATATAAACTGACTCTTTGGACTATCTTGTTATCTTCCTTTATAAGGTTTGACTCCTGGTTCTGCTCAGCCACCCAGCACCACAGCGCCCCCTACTGGAGGTAGGAAGGCCCTGCATCTTCAACTACGTTTCTGAATGAATATAACTAATTACAAGCAGCTAATTACATTAGAAATCAGATGCTGATGAACGGTTATAATGCTTTTAACTGAAATGTATTGCGTTTTTACAGAAAGTATTGCTTGTCATTCTAGTCATGTAGATCGCTTTACTACATGTTTGTATATACTGTGGACTCTTTGGACTTACTAAAACAAATGAATTATCTGTATCAATTTAGTTGAGTGTTATGATGTATACAGTATGAATGAATGAATGATCTTTATTGTCATTGTATGGGTATTACAAAATGTAAATGCCAACCCTAGGTGCTAACAAACAAAACAGTCCTAAGATAATAAAACACAGTCCTAAGATAATAAAACACAGTCCTAAGATAATAAAAAACAAGAATGAGACAAAAATAGACATAAATTGGGGGATATACCTAAAGGTAATCGGTAGGAATCTGAGTATGTATCTATTATGTAAACTTATATACGCACCATCATGCGTCTAGTCGTTTGGGAAGCTTTTAAAACCATTTGTGACACGTTCTAATGCTTTGGTCCTCATAGCGGGATCTGATGTAATGATCTGACTTTTCTTTCAAAATGTTTTTTATAAATTTCTGCATAGTTGAAAATCAATGATACATCGCTAGTCAACTAACACAGCTTGTTTTGTGAGCCTGCTAACAATGTAAAGTAGTGTTGTAGTTAACTAGGTAACAATGTAAAGTAGTGTTCTAGTTAACTAGGTAACAATGTAAAGTAGTGTTCTAGTTAACTAGGTAGCAGTGGGGATTACTCACCCAATCCATTGTGTTGTTGCAGTATTTTGGCTCGACTAGTGAGTTTGTGTTTGTGATTCTCAACAACGTTGAAACGTAGTTCCATGTTTCAAAAGAAAAGTCAGAACATTTTGATTGGGTGCCGATATGAGGACCAAAGCATTAGACCGTGTCACATGTAGAAAGAGTCTGGTCATGGATACAGTGGCCTGTGAACAGTAAGAATGGACTCCTTCTCTGTCTGCAGCAGTGAGACCGACCTCCGACAAGGTCAAACATCTCAACAGCCACTCCACTGTAACTGCACTGGTTACCTGCTCCACCCAGCCACCACCCCGCACCACAGCACCCCCTACTGGAGGTATGAAGGTCCTCCATCTTCAGCTACGTTTCTGAATGAAGAGAACTAATTACAAGCAGCTAATTAGATAGATAGATAGATATACTTTATTTGTCATTGTTACAGTACAGGTACCAAACAACGAAATTTAGGAGGGGAGGCTCCCCTGGTGTTTAGGAAAGGAAAAAGAAACACATTTTGGAAAAAGCATAGATGCATAAAATCACAAGAAGGTAAGGAGCTGGTTTACATCAATAGAGGCTATGTACACAATCCACTGTACTATACTGCACAGATAGTCAACTAGGGTTGTCATATTTCACAAGAAAGTATTTTTTTTTCCACATTTTTTTAAAGTGTCGCAGTTTGCAGGCTTGAAAATGTACATGTTTGTGCCTCAGCACTAGCTGCCATACAATCCGTCCGGACTGTCCTGGGCCCAGAACTTAGGCCTTTTCTGTGTTCAGGGCCTTGACGGCCCTGTGGTAGAAGCTGTCCTTCAGTCTGTTTGTCTTAGCGGCCGGGGTCCTGTACCTCCTGTTCGAGGGCAGCTTGACAAAGTGTTCGTGCCCAGGGTGGGTCGGGTCCTTGGAGATCTTGGAGGCCCTCCTGAGACAGCGTGTTTTGTACAGCTCCTCCAGAGAGGGGAGGGTGGCGCCGGTGATCCTCTGTGCTGTTCTCACGACTCTCTGTAGATCGCTTCTCTCCGCTGCCGTGCAGCTGTGGTACCAGTTGGAGATGCCGAAGGTGAGGATACTCTCCACTGCGCCGTGGTAGAAGGCCACCAGCATCTCCTGCTTGCTGTGTTGCTTCTTGAGGCATCTCAGGGTGTATAGCCGCTGTTGTGCCCTCTTGATGGTGCCTTTAGTGTTGTCCTTCCAGGCCAGGTCATCCCGCATGTTGTGTCCCAGGAATCGGAGGTTTGAGACTATCTCCACGCTCTCTCCGTCGATGAGCAGGGGCAGGATCTCGGACTTTTTCCTCCTGTAGTCTACGATGAATTCCTGGGTCTTTGACTTGTTTAGCAGCAGGTTGTTTACCTTGCACAGCTTGCTCAATTGCTCTACCTCATCCCTGTACGCCGCCTCGTCCCCCCCCGAGATACATCCCACAAAGGTTTTCCCTTTACGATGTAGTTGCTGGGGTGGATGGGGGTGAAGTCGTGGGTGTAGAGGTTGTAGAGGATGGGGCTTAGCACGCAGCCCTGGGGTGACCCAGTGCTGAGGCTGAGGGCTGTGGAGGTGTGGGGGCCCACCCGCACCCTCTGGGGGCGGTCGGTCAGGAAGTCCTTGATCCACGCACATATAGAGTGTGATAGACCCAGGTCTAGTAGTTTGGTCACTAGCCTGTCTGGAAGGATGGTGTTAAAGGCGGCGCTGAAGTCCACGAAGAGCAGTCTCGCGTAGCTGTTTCCCCTCTCCAGGTGGGATAGAGTGGCGTGGAGAGTCGTCGCTATGGCGTCCTCTGTGGACCTGTGGGCTCTGTAGGCGAACTGGTATGGATCCAGGTTGGGCGGGAGGCGTGTGAGTATGTGGGCCCGGACTAGTTTCTCGAAGCACTTCATGATGATTGGTGTGAGTGCCACCGGGCGGTAGTCGTTTAGGCAGCTCACCGTGCTTTTCTTCGGGACTGGGATGATAGTTGAGGTTTTCAGGCAGGGTGGGACGGTGGCCTGGGACAGGGACTGGTTAAAGATGTTGGTGAAAACCCCGGCCAGCTGGTCGGCGCAGTCTCTCAGCACCTGTCCCAGGACGCCATCCGGCCCCGAGGCTTTCCTGGGGTCCACCGCCTTCAGTACGCGTCTCACCTCGTGCTCTGTGAGGGTGAGGCTGCTGAGAGCTGGAGAGAGTGGTGTCTGTGTTGTGGTTACCTCCGTTCGCCCCTCGTCGAACCGGGCGTAGAAGGTGTTCAGCTTTCCCGCCAGCAGGGGGTCGTCCTCTGCGGCTGTGAGCCTGTTGGCTCTGAAGTTTGTCATCTGCTGAACCCCCTGCCACATCCGCCTGGAGTCGTTGCTCAGGAGGCATTCCTCAATCTTCTCTCTGTGCTCTGCCTTGGCCGCTTTGATGCCGCGCTTTAGGTTGGCCCTGGTGGAGCTGTACAGCGGTGTGCGCTTCCCTGCGAAGAAGGCGTTGTCCCTCTCATTTAACAGTTTTTGGACCTTCCCAGTCATCCATGGCTTCGTGTTGGGGTAGACCCGGACCCGTTTGTCCACGGTGACTGAGTTGGTGCAGTTCACTATGTGGTTCAGAACCGACGACGTGTACTGTTCCAGGTCCTCATGCTCATATTCCTGCCATAGGGTGTCATTTAGGCAGATCTGCAGTGGACCGGACCCTTCTGGCCAGGTTCTGACAGTCTTAGTGGTGGTGGGAGCACTTTTCCCCATTGTGGTGTATGCAGGAATCAGGAGGATTGACACATGGTCAGACATGCCTAGATGAGCTAGCGGACTAGCCTTGTAAGCACGTTTGATGTTGGTGTATACCTTATCCAGTGTTTTTTCTCCTCTCGTTGCACATTTTACATGCTGGTAGAACTTGGGTAGTACTGCCTTCAGGTCGACATGATTAAAGTCCCCCGCTATGATGTGGATAGCCTGTGGATCAGTACTTTGTTGGCTACTAATGACGTCGTATAGTCGCGCCAATGCTACTTTGCTGTCTGAGCTAGGTGCAATATACACACATGTAATTAGCACCGCGTTAAACTCCCTAGGCAGGTATGTGGGTCGGCATTTAACAGTCAAGTATTCTAGGTCTGGTGAGCAGTGGCTACTTACAGTTTTCGTGTTTAAGCACCAGCTATCCTTCGTCGATATTATGATCCCACCTCCTCTTGACTTTCCGCTACGCTCCGTACGGTCAGCGCGATGAAGCGTTCGGCCCTCTAAGCTAACGTTAGCGTCCACAATGTTGTCATTTAGCCAGGTTTCGGTCAGAATAATCACACAGCTATCCCCTACGATGCAGTTTTTTGCCACCTGTAGTCTCAGTTCATCCATCTTATTTGTCAGGGATCTGACATTTGAGAGGAAAATGCTTGGAATAGCTGGTTTGTTTGGGCTTCTCCTCAGCCTTGCTAGCAGGCCTCCCCTGCGGCCTCGCTTTTTCCTACGATCCCGCCGCCGGCGTCTCCGCCTCAGGGAGGGGACTATGAACCAGGACTCTCCCGGTAGCCTGGCGATGTCCGTGTCAATGCTGTATTGCTCCAGGAAATCCGCCCTAACTATCTTGTCGTTTTGCGTGCCGACTTCTAATAAGTCGAGCCTGCTGTAGGTACTATATACACAACTGTTCCCTATAAGTACTAAAAAAAGAGTGAACATACAAAGGTAATTAAAAACACAATGAAACACCAGTGTGGTCGCCCCCCGAGCCTCAGCGTCTAAGCGCGCGGCCATCTTGGAACACCGTATCACATTACATTAGAAATCAGATGCTGATGAACTGTTATAATGCGTTTAACTGAAATGTATTGTGTTTTTACAGATAGTAGGCCTATAGCTTGGATCACGATAGTCATGTAGATTGATGTACTACATTTTTATATAAATACTGTATATATAAATATCTGTATATAAACTGACTCTTTGGACTATCTTGTTATCTCCCTTTATCAGGTTTGACTCCTGGTTCTGCTCAGCCACCACCCAGCACCACAGCGCCCCCTACTGGAGGTAGGAAGGCCCTGCATCTTCAACTACGTTTCTGAATGAATATAACTAATTACAAGCAGCTAATTACATTAAAATCAGATGCTGATATCCAATAGCGAAACAGTTTCTCCTGCGTAATCTGATATGGGCCTCTGCTGGTATACATCACCTCTGGTTCCTGTCTGCCTTCCTTGATGTTTTCTCTGATCTAATATGATTGGCATGGTCCAAGCAAGCCTTTCACTGTGAGTGATTTATTATTTTATTGAGCATTCAAACAGGCCAGGGTCTTTGTATTGCTACTTTCCCACCCTGTGAGAAGTGCTACTGACCCTGGGAAAACGTGCTACTGACGTCTCTCATGATGTCACCAAACAACAGGGCTGGTTTGGTATGCAATAGTGGGTGTGGCCTCTGGAGGGGGCGTGCTCCTGCTGGGATTGACAGCTGTCTGTCTCTGCAGAGCCTGCAGTGAGTACATCTGACTGTTTGATGTGATGTGAAATGTATTAGTAGCTCCCTACTGAAAACATGTACTATCCTTAAACAAAACACTAACAAGTATTTACCTGACCTCAATGTAAGGTCCTTTGACATGGCTAAGGGCTTTGGACATAATAACCTAATAAAACCTGTCAAAAACTTTTTCAGAGAGAAAACACTCTAAGAGGTAAGATTTTCTCTTTATTTTTTTTGTAGTTTATTCTATATGTGATTCTATCTTGACCTGTCATTCTGTCCTGTTTCCTCTCAGATCAGCGTCCAGCCCTGGTGATGGCCATCAACGTATGTAAACAAACAAACAACAGAAGAAGAACAAGTGACATGTTTCTAATCAGACAGCAGTTCAATTTAATAATAATAATAATAATAATAATTCATTGTATTTATATAGCGCTTTTCCGGGGCTCAAAGACGCTGACAATATGGGAAAAACAGAAAACACAGAAACAACAAGCAACAGATAACATGAGCACATAGAACACAGAGTTAACAACAGATAACATGACACATAGAACACAGAGTTAACAACAGATAACATGACACATAGAACACAGAGTTAACAACAGATAACATGAGCACATTCTGAGTTAACAACAGATAACATGAGCACATAGAACACAGAGTTAACGAACAGGCACAGGGAACAATTAACACAGCAATGTCCAGGGGGGGAGGCAGGGTTAGGGGAGATGGTTAGGGGTAGGGGAGGTTGTATGCATGTCCAGGGGGGGAGGGGGGTGGCAGGGTTAGGGGTAGGGGAGGTTGTATGCATGTCCAGGGGGGGAGGGGGGTGGCAGGGTTAGGGGTAGGGGAGGTTGTATCATATGCATGTCCAGGGGGGGAAGGGGGGGGCAGGGTTAGGGGTAGGGAAGGTTGTATGCATGTCCAGGGGGGGAAGGGGGGGGCAGGGTTAGGGGAGATGGTTAGGGGGTAGGGGAGGTTGTATGCATGTCCAGGGGGGGCGGGGGTGGCAGGGTTAGGGGAGATGGTTAGGGGTAGGGGAGGTTGTATCATATGCATGTCCAGGGGGGGAAGGGGGTGGCAGGGTTAGGGGAGATGGTTAGGGGTAGGGGAGGTTGTATGCGTGTCCAGGGGGGGTGGCAGGGTTAGGGGAGATGGTTAGGGGTGGGGGAGGTTGTATGCATGTCCAGGGGGGGAGGGGGGTGGCAGGGTTTGGGGAGATGGTTAGGGGTAGGGGAGGTTGTATGCATGTCCAGGGGGGGAGGGGGGTGGCAGGGTTAGGGGTAGGGGAGGTTGTATGCATGTCCAGGGGGGGAGGGGGGTGGCAGGGTTAGGGGTAGGGGAGGTTGTATCATATGCATGTCCAGGGGGGGAAGGGGGGGGGCAGGGTTAGGGGTAGGGAAGGTTGTATGCATGTCCAGGGGGGGAAGGGGGGGGCAGGGTTAGGGGAGATGGTTAGGGGTAGGGGAGGTTGTATCATATGCATGTCCAGGGGGGGAAGGGGGTGGCAGGGTTAGGGGAGATGGTTAGGGGTAGGGGAGGTTGTATGCGTGTCCAGGGGGGGTGGCAGGGTTAGGGGAGATGGTTAGGGGTGGGGGAGGTTGTATGCATGTCCAGGGGGGAGGGGGGGCAGGGTTAGGGGAGATGGTTAGGGGTAGGGGAGGTTGTACGCATGGGAGAACAGGTAGGTTTTGAGGTGGGATTTAAAGGTGGAGAGTGAGGGTGAGTCTCTGAGTGGTTGAGGGAGAGAGTTCCAGATTGAGAATTGTTCTTCCAAACACACAACAAATAATGAAATATTATAACGATATAATAATGAAACATTATTAGTTAGTGACTCAAATGGCATGTGTGTTACTAAGTTGTATTGGTTTGTGTTGTAGATGATTTGGTGTCAATGGGAGCTGTGAGCAGTGGAGACTCGGTGAGTATTTCTTATTAAACCTTTATTTAACCAGGTGACCTCATTGAGATTAGGAATCTCTTTTCCAAGAGGGACAGCACAAGGACACAGGCTGACATTCAATACACAGATACATAATACAAAATAACAAGACATTAAAAGCAGGTTTGGGCGGGCACAGATACTGAATTAAAAGCAATGACAATTTCCAACACGTTCACCTTCTAAAGGCCAATGCACACGGCTGCGATTTTGTCGCACCGCCGAATTCGATCCCATTGTTTTGAATGAGACAATGCACACGGCGTGCGATGCGATATTGTCGCACGACAACATTCGATTCTCCATTCATACCCACTCACTTCGGTGGTGTGAATTGAGAATCGAATGTTGTCGTGCGACAAAATCGCACGCCGTGTGCATTGGGCTTAAGACCTTTAACATGGTTATGAAAGCATCATAACTGATTAGTATGGAGCGTTACAGGGGTGTTCTGCACCTGGGACTGCCAGGTGTGGGGAGCCTGCCCTCTCAGGGTGAACGGAGAAGGCGTTTATGATTAATCAATAACTGTCTACGATAAGGAATTTATTCATTCAACTTTTCTCCAGCTGGAGGCAGGGAATGCTGGGAACTACAGCCTGATCACCGCTCTGCCCTCCACATTTACAGCTTCAGGTTGGTGCTTTCATTACAGTCTTTCATTACAGTCGAACACTTCAGACCCCAAGTCTGTCTGGTTCACATCCTGTATGGTTGAATAGAAACTCAAAGTCGTGTGTGTTAGAATTGAGCGTGAGATCGTGCCACTAAGCGTTCTTCTGTAACGTACGTGAGATCGTGCCACTAAGCGTTCTTCTGTAACGTACGTGAGATCGTGCCACTAAGCGTTCTTCTGTAACGTCCAGGTTCAGGTGGTGTGGGAGGACAGGGATCTGGAAATGAGGATGTGAGTACAACACAAAATCTCGTCACAAAATCATATATATGTGTAGAGGGCTGCAAGGGAAATTTTCCTGGCTACATACATAGTGTACAGGTTTTTACTTTTGCCTGCTCGCGGCTCTGTCAGTATTGATTGATTGATTGACTGATTGACTGAAAATTTTCATTGTGTGAAGCGCATTGAGTTTCTTGTAAGAAATGCGCTATACAAATAAAATTTGATTTGATTTGATTTATATCACAGTGTTTCCTCTACATGCATTTCATCGTGGCGGACCGCCACGATGGAATTTCCTCCGCCACCATTCAGATTTCTCAACCCAAAAAAAAAAAAAAGATTTAGGCCGCTTTTCAGACCTTCACAGCGCTAGACACACCCACAAGCGCTGAAACTGGACCAGTCCGTGTGTGTCGCGAGTATTGAACTTGAGGCTGCGTTCGTAAATTCGCTCTGAGAGCCCCGGAGCGCACAATGGGTTCAACGTCATAAAGGGACCAAGTCATTTGATTGGACAAGAGGCATTCCGTGAGTGCTGATCAGATTTCCAGAGCGTATTTACGAACGCGCCCTGGCTGTCACCCGAACACCGCGAGCTAGCGTAGTGTAGTGTAGTATAGGATGCGTAGTGTAGTGTAGTGTAGGATGGAGAGAGAGAGGAGAAGCCTCTCTATGTGTTACCTATGTCCAGTGTACTAGAACCACTCTAACAGGAGTGTTTGTCCGTGAATAACACCGGCTATGCCCGGGGTAGAAACACAAGACTATAGCTGGATAAGGTCTACAGGTCTACACGGTCATTTTAAGCCGTCGACCAGCCCTCTACGACCACGGGAAGTCATGTTAAAAGTGAAGATACTTCTGTTAAACTAAGCTAAGCTAAACATCGCTAATCGCTAACTCCCTCCTGGGCTTAAAGTGACAAGTAATAACGTTGTGAAAAAAACCGTCAGATCAGTGTTTTTGTTTTTATTGACAACGGAATTACATGCTGGAAAAACATGCAGACACAGACAATAAGAGACACACGGGAGAAGTACAGGAAAACATTTTATTTTTTTGGGCCATCCTCGAGTTTTGGCTGAAATTACGTCGTTGTTTTGAGCGCGCGTGCGCGTTTCATGCGGTCATCACTAATCAAATAATCAAATTATTATCAAATTTAAATCGGTCAGCACTACCCGCCACCATTGTAAAGATTCCTGGAGGAAACACTGTATCATATCATATATATCCTATATCACACAATGTGTTTCATGAACTACTTAAGTTTAGATTACGTCGGTGTCTAATCTATAGGATATCATCCCCGATTACTAAGTTGTACAGTTATATGATTATAATGCAGGAAACAGTATTTTTCTCTCTCTCTCTCTCTCTTTTATTCTAGCCTGATGCGTACCACACATACTGCTCCATTCCTGATAGAGCAGACCAGTCAGCCCAGCCCAGTATGCAGATGCCGTGAGGGGTCATTTGACCCCTGTGAGTGAAATAGATGTTTATATCTTTGGACTCGATCAAATATCAGGACCCTCCTTTCATGACTTTTCCTAGATATGTGCGTTCTACCACCCAGTATCCTTGCATTTTCAAAATGACATCAGGATAAGCTAATATAAAGCTATTTTGCAGTTTTTCTGTGTAGGAAGCAGGCTAATTTACAAGCGTTTCCAGTATCAATGCGCCTCCCAATCAATGTGATTAAGAACACCTGTGCTGACCTACAACGCAATGGTTGATCTTGTTTATGGGACTATATTATGTGGCTGAAAGGATATACAGTATGTATTCTGAAACGATTAATGATTGTAAATACATGAATTTAATGTTACAACTATGTATTTATTTTTTATATTATGTGGTGGCTGTTGGAGAAAAGCAATTTACCATTCAAGGGCGGGGGTTGTGGACTCATTTACCACTGTACAGGGTTTTCAACTTTGGGTTTTCAACCCTGTACCAGTGGTGAATGAGTCACAGCTCTGTACCAGTGGTGAATGAGTCACAGCTCTGTACCAGTGGTAAATGAGTCACAACCCTGTACCAGTGGTTAATGAGTCACAGCCAGCCCTGTACCAGTGGTAAATGAGTCACCAGTGGTAAATGAGTCACAGCTCTGTACCAGTGGTAATGAGTCCACAACCCCCTTCCTTTCATGGTAAATTGCTTCCTTCCATCACGACGCCTGCCCCTGGCCTGATCACGACGCCTGCCCCTGGCCTGAGCATAGATTGCTTTTCCTGCTACGGCTGGTGAATACTGATTCACTTACTTGAAATGTATTGATTGTTATTTTGGAATAAGACGAAAGGCGCTATATAAATAAAGCTTTACTTAGCCTACTTAGTTACTTAAGACGTCTGCTAAATGCCAAAAATTTAAATGTTTTTCTATTTTTATTTTAAATTTGAACTTCTTCATTCTAATTTCATTGCACTTTTTATGTTTATGTATTTATCGTTCTGTAAAGCACTGAGTTTGCATTCGGATGTATGAATGTGCTATACAAATAAATTTGCCTTGCCTAAAACATTTTAATGAATGCTCATTTATACTTATTAGTAATGTTGATAGGCTAGTGCCCCGCGGTGGTGTAGCGGTCTAAGCACTGGCCACTAGTGCAAGTTGCCCACCGGGGACTGGGATCGTATCCCAGCTCGCCAGATCCGGATATGGCTGGGGCACACACGGGGAGCGACATATTGGGCGGCCGCTCCCGAGGGCGGTATAGGAGTAGTTCCGGACAAGGATCCGTCGCGCAACACCGCCCCCGTCTGGTGCTGGAGTAACGGTACTGGGCTCGAGGAGCCAGTCAGCTAGTCTGCCTGGCGCCCTCCTCTGGGACTGCCGGCCACGGGGTCGTGCGGCGGATCCTACGCAATAGGCAGGGGATAATTGGATGCTAGGTTGGGTTCAATTGGCTACCAAATTGGGTGAAAAAGGGGATAAAATCTAAGGCTAATTTAGACTTAATAGGCTCTGTTACCTCCATTATAACTAAGGCTTAGACCAGTCTTAATCTATGTTTATGAGAATATAAGACTAGTCTAAGGCTTAAGCCCAATGCACACGGCGTGCGATTTTGTCGCACGACAACATTCGATTCTCAATTCACACCACCGAAGTGTGTGGGTGAAAGCTGTGAATTGTTGTTGCTACTTGGTTGAGTGTGGCGCAAGATCCAAAAACATTTAGATTTTCTATTACAACTGTATGTCTATTACAACTGTATGCGATAAACGACAAATACAATTTGATGTGATTGTGGTTGCACAACTCCATCTAGGCCACTGCTGCGACTTCATGCAGTCTTTTGATTTGTACACGCGCATCAAGAAGCTGTCACCATGGCAACAAGAAGCTGTCCACCATGGCAACAAGGAGCTGTCCACCATGGCAACAAGAAGCTGTCCACCATGGCAACAAGGAGCTGTCCACCATGGCAACAAGAAGCTGTCAACCATGGCAACAAGAAGCTGTCCACCATGGCAACAAGGAGCTGTCCACCATGGCAACAAGAAGCTGTTAACCATGGCAACAAGAAGCTGTCAACCATGGCAACAAGAAGCTGTCCACCATGGCAACAAGAAGCTGTCCACCATGGCAACAAGAAGCTGTCCACCATGGCAACAAGAAGCTGTCCACCATGGCAACAAGAAGCTGTCCACCATGGCAACAAGAAGCTGTCCACCATGGCAACAAGTAGCTGTCCACCATGGCAACAAGAAGCTGTCCACCATGGCAACAAGAAGCTGTCCACCATGGCAACAAGTAGCTGTCAACCATGGCAACAAGAAGCTGTCCACCATGGCAACAAGAAGCTGTCACGATGGCAAAACAGCTTCTGTTAACACATTGTTTTTATGTAAACAAACTGTGGTACACAAATAAATAACAAAACAGTGAAAGAATAAAATGTATTTAAAAACGTTCATGTGCAGGTAAGGTAAGACACGTGTATAGGGCTGACATTAAACCTCACCATGGCTTAAAGATTTAAAATATAAAGGCTAGTGAGAAAATCTAAAATCTATCCTTGTTGCCTTCAGCTGCCCTCAGCACTAGTAGGATTTCAGTATTTCTTCCAGATGTAAACATACAACACCAGTGCCCCGTTAGCCAGCTAAATCACAGGTGCTGCTACTAGTGAGGTAAACGTCACCTGTAACTTATCCGTTCCCACCTCCTACGACGTGGACGAGGGGTTGGATTTTAGGAGGCAGTTTATTAGGCAAAAAGTATATTTACAAAAACATCAACAACTGGCATACAGACAGATTATTCTGCCGATCGTCTAATTACAAAAATTCTATTAAACAATACAAACAATATGATATGGGGGAGGGGGGGGCGCAGACAGAGGAACAGACAAGCAAAATAATTAGAAGTTCCTGAATTAGGAACGAACGGAAAAAACAGGCAGAAGGACAAACAGACAGATGAACTAACGGAAAAACGACCAGAAGACATGATACATGATAGAACCGAACAGAAGAAACGGGTGAACAGAACAGAAACAGACAGATTAACTAAATAACTAAATAACTGAAGCAGGATCAAACAGAAGAAACGAACGGACGGCAATCGGACAGACGAACGTAAGAAAGAAATAACTAAACTAAAGTATGAACGAACATAAGAATCAGGCGGACAGGCTAACTGAATTGGGAACGAACAAATGGACGAACTGAATAACTGAAGTACGAATGAACAGGACTAAATAACAGTAAGGAATGAAAGGGTATATCGAAACGGGCGGACAGACCAACGGAAGAAAGAAATAACTTAAGTACAGACAAACAAATGGAAGAACTGAATTACGAACCAACTGATGAAACAGACAAACAGAAGAACTAAATAACTAAATTAGAAATGAACGAATGGAACAACTAAATAACTGAAGTACGACCAAACAAAAGAAACGTTTTACGAATTACGAAGGAGCGAACGGAAGAATTAATAACTGAAGTTACTCTTGCTTTCTCTAGCAGGACTGCCAATGGCACCAGGCCTGAGCATAGATTACTTTTTCCTGATATGACTGGTGGATAGATGGTTCACTGACTTCGACAAATGTATTTGTTGTAAGCCGCTTTGGATAACGGCGTCTGCGAAATGCCAAAGACTTAAATGTAAGAGAGACATTGTGAGACACACAGTGGAGGTCGTGGAAGAGACATGGTGGAGGTAGTGGAGGACAGACAGTGTGGGTTAGTGGGTTGTGGGTTAGTGGAAGAGAGAAACTTACATTTAGATCTTTTGGCACTTAGCAGACGCCTTTTAAGCAACTTATTTAGACAAATGTATTTGTTGTAAGTGAATCATCTGTATAATCAGTCATCGACTCATCGCAAGAAATGTAAGAACAAAATAACTTAAGTACGAACGAACAGACAGACGAACCGAAGAACTGAATAACTGAAGTACGAGTGAACAGATGAACTGAATTGCGAAAAGAACAGATGAATGAAAGAACTAAATAACTGACCGAAAGAAACGGGCGGACAGACGAATGGAAGAACTGAATTATGAACGAACGGAAGAACTAAATAACTGATTTATGACCAAACAGAAGAAACGGACAGACAGCAATCGGACAGACGAATGGAAGAAATAACTAAAGGACAAACGAACAGAAGAAACGGACGAACTAAACAACTGAAGTAAGAACAAACAGAAATAACAGGGGGACAGAAAAACAAACAGAAGAACAGAAGAAAGAAATGGGCGCACAAAATAAAAGTACAAACTAACAGAAGAAAGAAGATGTACGACTGGAAATCATCCTCATCAACTAAAATAATACCAAACAATAGAAACAATAGAAAACATATGATTAACACCAAGTCATCATCATCAACATGGGGTAGTGGTAGGGCATCATCATCATGGGGTAGTGTAGGGCATAATCATCATCATCATCGGGTAGTGGTAGGGCATCATCATCATCATCATCATCATCATCATCAGGTAGTGGAAGAAACACATCGTGGAGGAAATGGAAGAGAAGCAGCTCAACTCTTGGTCCAGTCACTGGTCATCTTCCTCCTTGCAGCTGATTCAGAATGCTGCTGCCCGTCTAGTGTTCAACCTCCCGAAATTGTTGTCATGTTACCCCTTCTCCTTCACTGGCTCCCGATAGCAGCTCGCATCAGATTCAAGACCCTGGTGCTCGCCTACCAGGCAGCAAAGGGAACAGCCCCTGCCTACCTGCAAGCAATGGTCACCCTTCAAACATCAGCCCGTTCACGCCGTTCTTCCCCCTCTGCTGGTCAACTGGCCCCACCGTCTCTAAGCGCATGCAGCAGTTGCACTATCCGGTCACGTCTCTTCACTATACTGGCTCTCCGCTAGTGGAATGAGCTTCCCACTGCTGTCAGAACTGCAGAGTCACTCCCTGTCTTCCACCATGGACTGAAGACCCATCTCTTCAGGCTACACATGTAGTGTCCCTCCTGAGACATCTATTACCCCCCCTGTACTGTTTCTCCAGTGTAAAAAACAAAACAAAAAAACCTCTTCCTTCTTCTAGAACGACAACTGCCAATGGCTCCAGAGCTGAGCATTGATTACTTTTTCCTGATATGACTGGTGGATAGATTATTCACTTGGACAAATGTATTTGTTGTAAGTCGTTTTGGATAAAGGCATCTGCTCAATGCCAAAAATGTAAATGTAAGAGGGTCATTGTGAGAAGAGACATGGTGGAGGTAGTGGAAGATAGTGTGAGATTATGGGTTAGTGGGTTGTGGGTTAGTGGAGAGAAATTTACATTTAGATCTATTGGCATTTAGCAGACACCTATAAGCGACTTACTTAGACAAATGTATTTGCTGTAAGTGAATAATCTATCCAGTCATCGCAAGAAATGTTATCTCTGCTCAGACCAGAGGCCATTGGCAGTCATAATGCAAGAATAATGGAAGAATTCAGTTTGGTTTGTTTTTTACAGTGGAGAAACTGTCCAGGAGGGTAGAGAGGTTTCAGGAGGGACAGTACAAGTGTAGCCTGAAAAGATAGGTCTTCAGTCCACAGTGGAAGATAGGGAGTGACTCTACAGTCCTGACAGCAGTGGGAAGTTCGTTCCAGCAGCAGGGAGCCAGTATAGTGAAGAGACGTGACCAGGTAGTGCAACTGCTGCATCCATGTAGAGACGGTGGAGCCAGTCGGCCAGCAGAGGTGAAAGAGCAGCGTGAATGGGCTGATGTTTGAGGGGTGACCACTGCTTGCAAGTAGGCAGGGGCTGTTCCCTTTGCCATCCGGTTGGCGAGCACCAGGGTCTTGAATCTGATGTGTGCTAGTACCGGGAGCCAATGAACAGTACGATGGAGAAGGATGACATGGGAGAATCATCGTCATGGGGTAGTGGTAGGGCATCATCATGGGGTAGTGGTAGGGCATCATCATCATGGGGTAGTGGTAGGGCATCATCATCATGGGGTAGTGAGACATGGAGTTGGTGGTAGAGAGACATTATTGAGGAGGCGGTAGAGAGACATCCTGTAGGTGGCAGGTGATTTGAGGGCTGACTTGAAGGTGACCAAGGTGGGGGGCATTGCGGATCACTGTGGGGAGAGAATTCCAGAGTGGGTGCTGCCACACTGAAGGCTCTGTCCCCGAAGGTCCGTAGGTTGGCGCGGGGGGTGGAAAGCAGACCCATGTCTGAAGACCACAGGTTCCGGGATGGGGTATGTTGGCAGAGAAGGTCGGTTAGGTACTGGGGGGGAGGGATTTGTTGGTGAAAAGGAGGATTTTGTATGTGATGCAGGACTTGACCGGAAGCCAGTGGAGGGGAATGAGGTCGGGGGTGATGTGCTGCCAGGGCTTGGTGTGGGTGAGAACCCTGGCAGCTGAGTTCTGCACATCCTGGAGCCTGTCCAGGGCTTTGCTGGGAACCCCGAACAGGACTCCATTGCAATAGTCCAGGCGGGAGGTGACGAAGGCGTGGACGAGGGTTTCGGCCTTGGAGTCAGAGAGGGAAGGTCGGAGTCTGGCAATGTTTTTGAGGTGGAAGAAGGCAGATTTGGTGACAGATTTGATGGGTGACTGGAAGGAAAGGGTGGAGTCGAGGATGATAATAATAATAATAATAATAATAATAACAACAACTTAAATTTATATAGCGCTTTTCACATACCCAAGGTCGCTTTAGAAGGTGAGGTGACCACCACGTAGTACCAGGTACACACCACCCAGGTGTAATTCCGCCCACCGGACGTATTTAATTAGAAAAAAGGAAGGGTTCAACTAAACCTCGCCTCCTGGCGTATAACGGGAAACTCTAGGGGAGGGCAAAAGGGTGGACTTAGTATTCCTTCGGGGGACACTCTGGTGTCCCGTCTCCAAACTACGGGGGGGATTTGGGTAGAGGGGCTGGTCGATCCGCTGGCGGCGGGCGGGGCGGGCTCGCGCTCTCCTTCCTATCGGTTCTCTCCTCACTGCGGGGGGACAAAGGTCATCACCACCAGGCACGGACACGCTCTGCCGTACCACGGCCCTCACCCACACGTCGCATGTGGTCACGTTGGCTCTCTCCCCCGTACTGACGCCTCCGCCTCTCCTTTTCTCTCCTCCCCCTGATCGCGTCGCAGGTGTGCCTCGTTGACGGAACGAGCCCTCGCTTCGTTTCCCACCTGATGCCGTGATGTGCATCAGCCGGATGTGTCGGACGTAGTGACCCCGTCCGTCACTCTGCCCCTCTGTTCGTGCGGCCGCTGTCCAGGGTGCTGAAGGCCAGGTTTATCTGGGCCTGCGTGCGGGGTCACCACAAAGGGAATGGGACAAACAGAACAGAGCCAGAGAGACAAAACACACAAAACAAGAAACAGTAAAACAGCAGAATGAACTAATAAGCTGACATGCAGACTACAGGTTGAATGCAATGGTGAATAGGTGAGTTTTAAGGGCAGCTTTGAATATATCCAGGGAGAGAACAGGTAGGTTCTGAGGTGGGATTTAAAAGTGAGGAGTGAGGGTGAGTCTCTGAGTGGTTGAGGGAGAGAGTTCCAGAGGCGGGGTGCAGCTCGTGAAAAGGCACGGTGACCGAAGCCTTTGAGTTTTGAGGGTGGGACAGTGAGGGGAACAATGGATGAGGATCGGAGGGTACGGGTGTTTGACCGGGAGCCAGTGCAGACGGGCGAGGATGGGGGTGATGTGCTGCCAGGGCTTGGTGGGCTGAGAACCCTGGCAGTGGAGTTCTGCACATACTGGAGCCTGTTCAGGGCTTTGCTGGGAACCCGGACAGGATTCCATTACAATAGTCCAGGTGGGAGGAGATGAAGGCATGGACGAGGGTCTCTGTGACGGAGTCTGACAGAGATGGCCGGAGTCTGGAGATGTTCATGAGGTGGGAGAAGGGGGATATAGTGATGATTTGATATGTGACTGGAAAGAGAGAGTGGAATCCAGAATGACACCCAGGTTGCGGACATCAGGGGATGGGGAGATGGAGCAGCCATCCACCTGAAGGACGAGCTCTCCAACCTTTCAGTAGTGCTGGGGATGCCACAACCATGAGGTCTGTTTCCTTTCTGTTGAGTTTGAGTAGGTTAGTAGTCATCCAGTTTTTTATTTCTTTAAGGCAGGTGATGGAGTGACTGTGGGGGAGCGTAACAGTGAAAGTTTAGTCCATGGCGGCGGATGATCTGTCCGAGTCTGAGCATAGAGATAGTGAAGAGGAGTGGACCGAGCACAGAGCCCTGAGGAACACCATGGATGACTGGGACCGGGGATAGCTGGAACCATTGACGGTAACAAACTGTTTCCGGATGGTGAGATATGACTGAAACCAGGAAAGGACCGTACCGGTGAGGCCTAGGTGGTCATACAGGCGGTGGTCAAAGGCTGCTGAAAGGTCAAGGAGGATAAGTAGGCTGATGCTGCGGGTGTCGGCAGCAATGAGGAGATCGTTGGTGACCTTGATGAGGGCGGTCTCTGTGCTGTGACATGTTCTGAAGCCGGACTGAAGAATCTCAAAGAGCTCATGGTTGGACATGTGCTGGTGGAGTTGGTCGACCACTGCTCTTTCCAGGGTTTTGCTGAGAAAAGTAAGGTTGGAGATCGGCCGGTGGTTGTTAAGATCCTCCTTCTTCTAGAACGATGACTGCCAATGGCTCCAGGCCTGAGCATGGATTACTTTTTCCTGACATGACTGGTGGATAGATGATTCACTTAGTCAAATATATTTGTTGTAATTCACTTTGGATAAAGGCATCTGCTAAGCGCCAAGAATGTTAATGTAAGACGGACATTGTGAGAAGAGACACGGTGGAGGTTGTGGAAGAGACATGGTGGAGGTAGTGGAAGATAGTGTGAGATTGTGGGTTAGTGGAGAGAAATTTACATTTCGATCTTTTGGCACTTAGCAGACACCTATAAGCGACTTACTTAGACAAATGTATTTGCTGTAAGTGAATAACCTATCCAGTCATCTCAAGAAATGTAATCTCTGCTCAGGCCAGAGGCCATTGGCAGTCATAATGCAAGAATAATGGAAGAATTAAGTTTTGTTTGTTTTTTACAGTGGAGAAACTGTACAGGAGGGTAGAGAGGTTTCAGGAGGGACAGTACAAGTGTAGCCTGAAAAGATAGGTCTTCAGTCCACAGTGGAAGATAGGGAGTGACTCTACAGTCCTGACAGCAGTGGGAAGCTCGTTCCAGCAGCAGGGAGCCAGTATAGTGAAGAGACGTGACCAGGTAGTGCAACTGCTGCATCCATGTAGAGACGGTGGAGCCAGTCGGCCAGCAGAGGTGGAAGAGCGGAGTGAATGGGCTGATGTTTGAGGGGTGACCACTGCTTGCAAGTAGGCAGGGGCTGTTCCCTTTGCCATCCGGTTGGCGAGCACCAGGGTCTTGAATCTGATGCGAGCTGGTACCAGGAGGCAGTGGACGGTACGAAGGAGGAGGATGACATGGGAGAATCATCGTCATGGGGTAGTGTTAAGTAAGAAAGTGGTAAGTAAGACATGATGAAATGTGGCACTGAGAGACATCACGGTGGTAGAGACATCACAGAGGAGGTGGTGGTAGAGACATCACAGAGGAGGTGGTGGTAGAGACATCACAGAGGAGGAGGTGGTAGAGACATCACAGAGGAGGTGGTAGAGACATCACAGAGGAGGAGGTGGTGGTAGAGACATCACAGAGGAGGAGGTGGTGGTAGAGACATCACAGAGGAGGTGGTGGTAGAGACATCACAGAGGAGGTGGTGGTAGAGACATCACAGAGGAGGAGGTGGTGGTAGAGACATCACAGAGGAGGTGGTGGTAGAGACATCACAGAGGAGGAGGTGGTGGTAGAGACATCACAGAGGAGGAGGAGGAGGTAGAGACATCACAGAGGAGGTGGTGGTGGTAGTGACATCACAGAGGAGGAGGTGGTGGTAGAGACATCACAGAGGAGGTGGTGGTAGAGACATCACAGAGGAGGAGGTGGTGGTAGAGACATCACAGAGGAGGTGGTGGTAGAGACATCACAGAGGAGGAGGTGGTGGTAGAGACATCACAGAGGAGGAGGTGGTGGTAGAGACATCACAGAGGAGGAGGTGGTGGTAGAGACATCACAGAGGAGGAGGTGGTGGTAGAGACATCACAGAGGAGGAGGTGGTGGTAGAGACATCACAGAGGAGGAGGTGGTAGTGACATCACAGAGGAGGAGGAGGTGGTAGAGACATCACAGAGGAGGAGGAGGTGGTAGAGACATCACAGAGGAGGTGGTGGTGGTAGAGACATCACAGAGGAGGAGGAGGTGGTAGAGACATCACAGAGGAGGAGGAGGTGGTAGAGACATCACAGAGGAGGTGGAGGTAGAGACATCACAGAGGAGGAGGAGGAGGTAGAGACATCACAGAGGAGGAGGTGGTGGTAGTGACATCACAGAGGAGGAGGTGGTGGTAGTGACATCACAGAGGAGGAGGTGGTAGAGACATCACAGAGGAGGTGGTAGAGACATCACAGAGGAGGAGGTGGTGGTAGAGACATCACAGAGGAGGTGGAGGTGGTAGAGACATCACAGAGGAGGTGGTGGTGGTAGAGACATCACAGAGGAGGTGGTGGTAGAGACATCACAGAGGAGGAGGTGGTGGTAGAGACATCACAGAGGAGGAGGTGGTAGTGACATCACAGAGGAGGAGGTGGTGGTAGAGACATCACAGAGGAGGTGGTGGTGGTAGAGACATCACAGAGGAGGAGGTGGTGGTAGAGACATCACAGAGGAGGAGGTGGTGGTAGAGACATCACAGAGGAGGAGGTGGTGGTAGAGACATCACAGAGGAGGAGGTGGTGGTAGATACATCACAGAGGAGGAGGTGGTGGTAGAGACATCACAGAGGAGGAGGTGGTGGTAGAGACATCACAGAGGAGGTGGTGGTAGAGACATCACAGAGGAGGTGGTGGTGGTAGAGACATCACAGAGGAGGAGGTGGTGGGAGACATCACAGAGGAGGTGGTGGTAGAGACATCACAGAGGAGGAGGAGGTGGTGGTAGAGACATCACAGAGGAGGAGGTGGTAGAGACATCACAGAGGAGGAGGTGGTGGTAGAGACATCACAGAGGAGGAGGTGGTGGTAGAGACATCACAGAGGAGGAGGTGGTAGAGACATCACAGAGGAGGTGGTGGTAGAGACATCACAGAGGAGGAGGTGGTGGTAGAGACATCACAGAGGAGGAGGAGGTGGTGGTAGAGACATCACAGAGGAGGAGGTGGTGGTAGAGACATCACAGAGGAGGAGGAGGTGGTAGAGACATCACAGAGGAGGTGGTGGTAGAGACATCACAGAGGAGGAGGTGGTGGTAGAGACATCACAGAGGAGGTGGTGGTAGAGACATCACAGAGGAGGAGGAGGTGGTAGAGACATCACAGAGGAGGTGGTGGTAGAGACATCACAGAGGAGGTGGTGGTGGTAGAGACATCACAGAGGAGGTGGTGGTAGAGACATCACAGAGGAGGTGGTGGTGGTGGTAGAGACATCACAGAGGAGGAGGTGGTGGTAGAGACATCACAGAGGAGGAGGAGGTAGTGACATCACAGAGGAGGTGGTGGTAGAGACATCACAGAGGAGGAGGTGGTGGTAGAGACATCACAGAGGAGGAGGTGGTAGAGACATCACAGAGGAGGAGGAGGTGGTAGAGACATCACAGAGGAGGTGGTGGAGACATCACAGAGGAGGAGGTGGTGGTAGAGACATCACAGAGGAGGTGGTGGTAGAGACATCACAGAGGAGGAGGTGGTGGTAGAGACATCACAGAGGAGGAGGTGGTGGTAGAGACATCACAGAGGAGGAGGTGGTGGGAGAGACATCACAGAGGAGGAGGTGGTGGTAGAGACATCACAGAGGAGGAGGTGGTAGAGACATCACAGAGGAGGTGGTGGTAGAGACATCACAGAGGAGGCGGTGGTAGAGACATCACAGAGGAGGTGGTGGTGGTAGAGACATCACAGAGGAGGAGGAGGTAGAGACATCACAGAGGAGGTGGTGGTAGAGACATCACAGAGGAGGAGGTGGTGGGAGAGACATCACAGAGGAGGAGGAGGTGGTAGAGACATCACAGAGGAGGAGGTGGTGGTAGAGACATCACAGAGGAGGAGGTGGTGGTAGAGACATCACAGAGGAGGAGGTGGTGGTAGAGACATCACAGAGGAGGTGGTGGTGGTAGAGACATCACAGAGGAGGAGGTGGTGGTAGAGACATCACAGAGGAGGAGGAGGTGGTAGTGACATCACAGAGGAGGAGGTGGTGGTAGAGACATCACAGAGGAGGAGGAGGTGGTAGTGACATCACAGAGGAGGAGGAGGTGGTAGAGACATCACAGAGGAGGAGGAGGTGGTAGAGACGTCACAGAGGAGGAGGTGGTGGTAGAGACATCACAGAGGAGGAGGAGGTGGTAGAGACATCACAGAGGAGGTGGAGGTGGTAGAGACATCACAGAGGAGGAGGTGGTGGTAGAGACATCACAGAGGAGGTGGTGGTAGAGACATCACAGAGGAGGAGGAGGTGGTAGAGACATCACAGAGGAGGTGGTGGTGGTAGAGACATCACAGAGGAGGAGGTGGTGGTAGAGACATCACAGAGGAGGTGGTAGAGACATCACAGAGGAGGAGGTGGTGGCAGAGACATCACAGAGGAGGAGGAGGTGGTAGAGACATCACAGAGGAGGAGGAGGTGGTAGAGACATCACAGAGGAGGAGGTGGTGGTAGAGACATCACAGAGGAGGAGGTGGTAGAGACATCACAGAGGAGGTGGTGGTAGTGACATCACAGAGGAGGAGGTGGTGGTAGAGACATCACAGAGGAGGAGGTGGTGGTAGAGACATCACAGAGGAGGTGGTGGTAGAGACATCACAGAGGAGGAGGAGGTGGTAGAGACATCACAGAGGAGGAGGAGGTGGTAGAGACATCACAGAGGAGGAGGTGGTGGTAGAGACATCACAGAGGAGGAGGTGGTGGTAGAGACATCACAGAGGAGGTGGTGGTGGTAGAGACATCACAGAGGAGGAGGTGGTGGTAGAGACATCACAGAGGAGGAGGAGGTGGTAGAGACATCACAGAGGAGGTGGTGGTAGAGACATCACAGAGGAGGTGGTGGTAGAGACATCACAGAGGAGGAGGTGGTGGTAGAGACATCACAGAGGAGGAGGTGGTGACATCACAGAGGAGGAGGTGGTGGTAGAGACATCACAGAGGAGGAGGTGGTGGTAGAGACATCACAGAGGAGGAGGTGGTGGTAGAGACATCACAGAGGAGGAGGTGGTGGTAGAGACATCACAGAGGAGGTGGTGGTAGAGACATCACAGAGGAGGTGGTGGTGGTAGAGACATCACAGAGGAGGTGGTGGTGGTGACATCACAGAGGAGGTGGTGGAGACATCACAGAGGAGGTGGTGGTAGAGACATCACAGAGGAGGAGGAGGTAGAGACATCACAGAGGAGGAGGTGGTGGTAGAGACATCACAGAGGAGGAGGTGGTGGTAGAGACATCACAGAGGAGGAGGTAGAGACATCACAGAGGAGGAGGTGGTGGTAGAGACATCACAGAGGAGGAGGTGGTGGTAGAGACATCACAGAGGAGGAGGTAGAGACATCACAGAGGAGGTGGTAGAGACATCACAGAGGAGGTGGTGGTAGAGACATCACAGAGGAGGAGGTGGTGGTAGAGACATCACAGAGGAGGAGGTGGTGGTAGAGACATCACAGAGGAGGTGGTGGTAGAGACATCACAGAGGAGGTGGTGGTAGAGACATCACAGAGGAGGAGGTGGTGGTAGAGACATCACAGAGGAGGAGGTGGTGGTAGAGACATCACAGAGGAGGTGGTGGTAGAGACATCACAGAGGAGGTGGTGGTAGAGACATCACAGAGGAGGAGGTGGTGGTAGAGACATCACAGAGGAGGTGGTGGTGGTAGAGACATCACAGAGGAGGAGGTGGTGGTAGAGACATCACAGAGGAGGAGGTGGTGGTAGAGACATCACAGAGGAGGTGGTGGTGGTAGAGACATCACAGAGGAGCTGGTGGTGGTAGAGACATCACAGAGGAGGAGGTGGTGGTAGTGACATCACAGAGGAGGAGGTGGTGGTAGAGACATCACAGAGGAGGAGGTGGTGGTAGAGACATCACAGAGGAGGAGGTGGTAGTGACATCACAGAGGAGGTGGTGGTAGAGACATCACAGAGGAGGTGGTGGTGGTAGAGACATCACAGAGGAGGTGGTAGTGGTAGAGACATCACAGAAGAGGAGGTGGTGGTAGAGACATCACAGAGGAGGTGGTGGTGGTAGAGACATCACAGAGGAGGAGGAGGTAGAGACATCACAGAGGAGGTGGTGGTAGAGACATCACAGAGGAGGAGGTGGTGGTAGAGACATCACAGAGGAGGAGGAGGTGGTAGAGACATCACAGAGGAGGAGGAGGTAGAGACATCACAGAGGAGGAGGTGGTAGAGACATCACAGAGGAGGAGGTGGTGGTAGAGACATCACAGAGGAGGAGGTGGTAGAGACATCACAGAGGAGGTGGTGGTAGAGACATCACAGAGGAGGAGGTGGTGGTAGAGACATCACAGAGGAGGTGGTGGTGGTAGAGACATCACAGAGGAGGAGGAGGTGGTAGAGACATCACAGAGGAGGTGGTGGTAGAGACATCACAGAGTAGGAGGAGGTGGTGGTAGAGACATCACAGAGGAGGAGGTGGTAGAGACATCACAGAGGAGGTGGTGGTAGAGACATCACAGAGGAGGAGGTGGTGGTAGAGACATCACAGAGGAGGTGGTGGTGGAGACATCACAGAGGAGGAGGTGGTGGTAGAGACATCACAGAGGAGGTGGTGGTGGTAGAGACATCACAGAGGAGGTGGTGGTAGAGACATCACAGAGGAGGAGGTGGTGGTAGAGACATCACAGAGGAGGAGGAGGTGGTAGAGACATCACAGAGGAGGAGGTGGTAGAGACATCACAGAGGAGGTGGTGGTAGAGACATCACAGAGGAGGTGGTGGTGGAGACATCACAGAGGAGGTGGTGGTAGAGACATCACAGAGGAGGAGGTGGTGGTAGAGACATCACAGAGGAGGAGGTGGTGGTAGAGACATCACAGAGGAGGTGGTGGTAGAGACATCACAGAGGAGGAGGTGGTGGTAGAGACATCACAGAGGAGGTGGTGGTAGAGACATCACAGAGGAGGTGGTGGTAGAGACATCACAGAGGAGGAGGTGGTGGTAGAGACATCACAGAGGAGGAGGTGGTGGTAGAGACATCACAGAGGAGGAGGAGGTGGTAGAGACATCACAGAGGAGGAGGAGGTGGTAGAGACATCACAGAGGAGGAGGAGGTGGTAGAGACATCACAGAGGAGGTGGTGGTGGTAGAGACATCACAGAGGAGGTGGTGGTAGAGACATCACAGAGGAGGAGGTGGTGGTAGAGACATCACAGAGGAGGTGGTGGTAGAGACATCACAGAGGAGGTGGTGGTAGAGACATCACAGAGGAGGTGGTGGTGGTAGAGACATCACAGAGGAGGAGGTGGTGGTAGAGACATCACAGAGGAGGAGGAGGTGGTAGTGACATCACAGAGGAGGAGGTGGTAGAGACATCACAGAGGAGGTGGTGGTGGTAGAGACATCACAGAGGAGGTGGTGGTAGAGACATCACAGAGGAGGTGGTGGTAGAGACATCACAGAGGAGGAGGTGGTGGGAGACATCACAGAGGAGGTGGTGGTAGAGACATCACAGAGGAGGTGGTGGTGGTAGTGACATCACAGAGGAGGAGATGGAGACACCTCTCTCCAGGTGAATGTAGGTCTAGTTGACAGACCCTGTAGGAAGAAGTGTCCAGAGAGAGAGAGAGGGACAGAGACAGACAGACACTAATGGTTGACGTGTAAAAATGCATCCCATCTATTCTAGGCGTGTGTGTGTGTGTGTGTGTGTGTGTGTGTGTACACCGTTGCAAACAGTTGCGTTCGCAGGTGTGTGTGTGTGCGTCTGCTAAATGGTTGGAATGTAAAAATGCATCCTATCTATTCTAGGCGTGTGTGTGTGTGTGTGTACGATGGTGTGTGTGTGTACACAGTTGCGAAAACAGTTCCGCTCGCAGGTGTGTGTGACTGTGTGTGTGTCTGCTAAATGGTTGGAATGTAAAAATGCATCCTATCTATTAGAGAGAGAGACAGAGAGACAGAGACAGAGACAGAGACAGAGACAGAGACAGAGACAGAGACAGAGACAGAGACAGAGACAGAGACAGAGACAGAGAGAGAGAGAGAGAGAGAGAGAGAGAGAGAGAGACAGACACATACAGAGACATAGACAGACACACATACAGACACAAATGGTTGACATGTAAAAATGCATCCCATCTATTCTAGGCGTGTGTGTGTGTGTACGATGGTGTGTTTGTAGGAGTGTACACAGTTGCGAAAACAGTTCTGCTCGCAGGTGTGTGTGTGTGTCTGCTAAATGGTTGGAATGTAAAAATGCATCCTATCTATTAGAGAGAGAGACAGAGAGAGAGACAGAGACAGAAAGAGACACAAAGAGACAGACACAGACAGACACAAATGGTTGAAATGTAAAAATGCATCCTATCTATTCTAGGCATGTGTACATGACAGACAGACAGGGAGACAGAGAGACAGAGGCATACAGACAGACAGAGACATACAGAGAGACAGAGGCAGACAGACAGAGACATACAGAGAGACATACAGAGAGACAGAGACATACAGAGAGACAGAGACAACATACATACAGACAGAGACAGACAGACACATACAGACACACCCAGACAGACAGACAGACACATACAGACATAAAGACAGACACATACAGAGACATACAGACATAAAGACAGACAGACACAGAGAGACAGACAGACGACAGACAGACACAAATTCTAAACATCAGATCTTGGTGTCTTCATGTCTTCCCCAGGGATGCGGACCGATGGCCGAAATATCCAAAATGTGAAAAATAAAAACAAAACGACGATGGCGAAGACGAGAACGTTCTGTTGGCTGAAAGTCCTGCTGAAATGCCTAGCTAACCTGTCTACTGTAAATGTAAATGCCTAGCTAACCCGTCTACTGTAAATATAAATGTCTACCTAACGCGTCTACTGTAAATATAAATGTCTACCTAACGCGTCTACTGTAAATATAAATGTCTACCTAACGCGTCTACTGTAAATATGAATGTCTACCTAACGCGTCTACTGTAAGTGTAAATGTCTACCTAACGCGTCTACTGTAAATATAAATGTCTACCTAACGCGTCTACTGTAAATATAAATGTCTACCTAACGCGTCTACTGTAAATATGAATGTCTACCTAACGCGTCTACTGTAAATATAAATGCCAACATAATAGGTCTTATATAAATGCCAACCTAATAGATCTTATATAAATGCCAACCTAATAGATCTTATATAAATGCCAACCTAATAGATCTTATATAAATGCCAACCTAATAGATCTTATATAAATGCCAACCTAACATGTCTACTGTGCAGGTAAATGCAGGCTGCAGGTATATTTGCACACGGGCAAATGGGCCAACGGGCCAATCCAGCAGGAAATAACGTAAACATGTTCCTACCTGGCGATGCTCTTCATGTCCTCCTGTGTGTGCTCAAATCTCAGCTTTAGGGCCAAAGCTTCAATCTAGCACAAAAGGAAGTAAACCCATGTTCCTACCTGGTGATGTCCTCTTCATGTCCACAACGTGTCATTACTTCAAGACCTGGAATCAGAACACAGGTTCATTACTATCTGACCTGGGAACAGAACAGGTTCATTACTATCTGACCTGGGAACAGAACAGGTTCATTACTATCTGACCTGGGAACAGAACAGGTTCATGTCCATGGTGGTGTTATAAACCAGTAAGATGTGTCCATGGTGTTAAACTGCCACACTGTAAAGCCTCTACCAGTACAGGACAGGAGCACTGTAGTAGTTTATACAATTTATATTTCATAAATGTATCCAAAGTATAGGCCCATGTTTCCTTCAAAATAAATCAAATTCGAAACGTGTTCATCATGTGCACAGCATAGCCCAACAGCACTGCTTAGGCCTCCTACATACGCCTCTCAGCAGAGCCGTGAATAAGGACAGTGTTATATACATATATACTAGGCAGTACCCGGATGCCCCACAAGGTGGTAGTATAAGTACATGACAACTAGGACTAAAATAAAAATACAACATCAACAATACACAAATAATCAAGTAGCCTAATAAGAGTGACGGAAAGTTTTAGATGATCTTAGACTGTTTTAGACTAGTTTTAGTTTTAGACTATGTAGTTCTAGTTTAGTTTTAGACTACCGTATGTAGGCCAGGTTTTGTATTGTTTTTGTTTGTGGTGGATGTTGTTGTTGTATGCCTGTGAACAGGTCACACTTGAAAATGAACCCTTGGGGCTCAATGTGTTTTTACCTGTATAAATAAAGGTTCTAAAAGCTAAAGCGCTTTTACCTTCGGTCTTCTGCCGTTCCTCTTTCATGCCAAATCCCTCCTAGTATTTCTGCAAAAGAGAAGTAGCCCCGTTGCCTAGTTACTGATATATATATACTGTTATATAACCTAGTTACTGAACGCTGAATGTTATTGACAAGTTTTCGTTTTCCATGACAGTTATGATCTGCTGAACAACAGTTTGGATTGAAGTCTGAGGAGGAAAAAGGCCCACACAGGGTTGCCAGATGGGATTGACAATGTCCAGCCTAACCACGGTTTAAATAAAAAATAAAAAATAAAAAAGTAGTCCTTTCTACGTGCATGTTAGACATAAATGCATAGCCTAGATTAAGGGTTATGCATAGCCTAGATTAAGGGTTATTCAATGAATGAACCTTAATGACCACACGACCAAGGTCGGTGGAATTTGTTGTCGGTACAGATGGAAAAAAAGCTCACAGCAACAGTGTCAAATACATCCAACATACACACACACACACACACACACACACACACACACACACACACACACACACACACACACACACACACACACACACACACACACACACACACACACACACACACACACACACACACACACACACACACACACACACACACATTACACGTGACTACCACAATGGACAATGTACACAACCACAAGACTAAATGCTTGTCTGGGCATTTCATTCGTTCCTAGAGAGTTTGTCTTTTTCGCCTATATGACTATTTGTCGGGTTTAGTGGTGAATATGCCAATTCAATGACGTGAGAGAAATTCAATTAAGTCACATTTAATGAATAACAACACAATCGTTGCGCCATCTTCTCTCGTGAGAGACGCATCTTTGTTCAGACGCCAGATAACCCATCTCCTTCTGCCTGGACTATAAACCATATTATATATATATATATACCTGAGAATGTCATTATGTCTGCAGCCATACATGTATACATTCATTCACAGTGTATTCTTCATTACAATACATGTGCCTACAATGTTTTACCTTCAAGACTATAAACTGCGTTTCTTTCCGTCTCGACAAGTTTGTGTTTGATTTCTCCCCGCGAAATATGAAATAATATCATAAATATGTTTGTGTTTTGGCTTCGCCTGGCAGGCCGGTGAGGAGGATAACTTTCCCTTTTTTAAAGTTTTCCCGAAAAAAGGAAACAGTAGATAAGGTTATATAAGGTAGTTAAGGTAGATAAGGTTAGATAATGTTGTGGAAGATATCTGTTTGTTTCCCTTTAGTAGTAGAAGTAGTGTTGGGTGTGGGTATGAGGCCATTCAAATCTTTACCTTAAATTCGCCATTCAGTGTCTGTCCGTCTGGCTGTCCGTCTTCGTTTGATTTGAAAAGTACTAACAGCCTACTGATTGGCTGAGCTTTTATAGAGGCAGAGAATCCCCCGTTTGGGCCCCAAGGTCAAGGGTCAGGGGTCACGCGCACACTCAGGCTTTGATTCCATCAAACGTTATTTCAGCATCTACGGTGGAAGTTCAGTTAACGTTCTAGAATGCCAAGGGTGACTTTATACACCAAAAATGCATAAATAATTATGCTTAATTTTGTAGCCAATCAAAGTGTTGTTGCTAGGTAAATACCACATAAAACACTAGTTGGTGAGTTAAACTCACAGTCCAACTTTAATTCAACTTTAAGTACCAGACAACGAAATGCAGTTTAGCATCTAGCCAGAAGAGCAAATAGTGATATAAAAACATGATATAAACACATGACAATGATAGAGATAGGTACAGTATGGTAAGTATGGTAGTTTAGAGGTATATACAGTTATGAGCCATGTACAGGTAAGGTACCTTATGTACAGTATGTAATGTATCGAAGATGCTATATCAAAGAGGTATGTGCAATGTGCAAAAATATGATATGTGCAAAGGTAGTATTGTAAACAGCAGTAGTGCAGCGGGTAAGAGTGTTCTCAGTGTTATAAAAGAGGTAGGATAAAAAATACCAGTCTCTCTTACCGTTCTGCACATGGGGCATAAGAACTGCTCACTGGCGTGAATGCAGTTCTGGGCGCTAAAAGTCTGTTGGATAATAATAATAATAATAAATTGTATTTGTATAGCACTTTTCCTGCAAACGTTGCAGCTCAAAGTGCTTTAATCGTTATAATCATAATTTAATTATTTAGTCATTTAAAGGACATTTTTAGTCTTGACTTGAACATATTTGCTGAGGTTGCATCCCTAATGTAAACTGGCAGTGCATTCCACAATCTGGGTGCATTAAAATGAGAATGCAGCCTCACCAAATCTCTTCTTTTGTACATGTGGTACACAGAGAAAACCAGCGTCAGAAGACCTGAGAGCTCTGTTGGGCTGCTAGCAAAAGGTCTTTCAGATATTCTGGTGCTGTGCCAGAGAGAGCTTTATAAACAAGCAGAAGGATCTTGAAATCTATTCTGAACTTAACAGGAAGCCAGTGCAGAGTCTCTAAAATAGGAGTTATATGAGCTCTTCTGCTTGTTTTGGTTAAAACTCTCGCTGCTGCATTTTGGACTAATTACTAAGAGTCTGTTTGATGCACTTCTTGCATTAATTATGTCCGCAGAGCAGCTCTAACACTGGCAGGGTGAAGAGGTCGAGGCACACAGGACACGGCAGCTCCTTAGAGAGAGCTTCCGTTAGTCTGCACCTCACACAACTTTGTTTAAACACAAGTGATGCGTGAGTCATGTATGAATTCCCACAGGGTGCATCAGTGTTCCAGAACACTCTGACGTCACAAAGCTTAGAACCGTAGATACAGAAGGCCAGAACACTCTGGGCATGTTCAAGAACAACGTCATCATAAGGGTTGCTTAGCAACACGTAGTAGCATTCTGTAGCGGGGGTTACAAGGTTAAGTTCTGATGATCCGACACTATCATCTACTATTACCTCAAGGACTAGTGCCAAGGACAGAAATGCAGGGAAGGTATTTATAAGGGGTCGGACAAGAGAACATAATCGTTCTCTCGCTCAGAAATGACTCAGAGCCACATACGTCAACACGTTTAGCACATTTAATTATTCAATAAGGAACGTAACAATGAAAAAATAGTGCTTCTTGAAAGTTTCCACAGTACAACCAACGTCTCATGTACATTTGAAATCATATCTGTCTGTTAGTTAAGCTTGAGCAGGTTACTGATGTCAGGGTAACACATTGTCAGTGTGCCATTAGACCGACAGTACCGGTCCAAAGTTTGGACACACTCTCCCCATTTCAATTGAATGGGGGAAGCGTGTCCAAACGTTTGACTGGTCCTGTTACATTACAGTGATCAAATGAGGTCAGGGGTCACTGAGGAGTCTCAACGGCTACAGTGTTCATTCATCTACAGTGTTTTCTTAAGAGACAACGCACAGAACTCTTACTAATAAACACACACACACACACACAGGTTACACACAGCAGCTTATATCAGATATCAGGCCATTAGAGTTGAGGCAGAGCATTTAGCAAAATGCAGAAGTAGAGGCAGGTGGCATCTTATGAAGTCATATACGGTATATAGTACATACAGTCATATACAGTACATCTGTGGTTTCAGTCAGATTTCTCCTTTTTGGTCTTTTACAAGGACAACACGGTATTGCTTAAAAGGCAAAAACACTGTGGCCGTATAATTTGCATTACAATAAATTAGCATCAAGTTGCATTTATACCTAACGAAACCTAATTTACTGATAATCTTAAACAAAGCAAAACTTTTTGCATTTTGTCTTTCTTCTACTGTTCATACTAGTTCCTCCTCCTCCTATTCAAGTTAGAAGATTTCAATAAATAAGACAATAAGACATAGCTTTGACATAACGAAAACATGTTTTGGTTTATATTAAATGTGTATAATAAATAAGTGTTTTTCTTCAGCTCTGAGCTGAGCAAAGCATGTTTCAAATCCAAGTTGAAATAACATTACAAACATTTCTTATTTCTGACAAAAAGTAACTAACATTAAGATAATAATAATAAATGTAACATACAATTCCACAACACATTAGAAGACACTTTATGACAAATAAAACATGTCCAAACTGGGCATCGTGGCACGTAAACATACGTATGGCAGTTCTTCGTTAAAAACAAAAACAATCATAAATAAGCTGCAAACAAGGAAAGCTTGATGCAGGAGCCACATCACGTCTGTAAGAAAGCGTTACAACGAAAACATGAACCGAACACAGCGGCACCTGGGGAATGTGTTCAGAATAACGCCCCGTAGCTAGTCAGAACAAGGCTCTCCAAACACACCCGGCCTGTAGGACATAGTCTGTGTCTCCTTCGTACGGCAGCCGTCCAGTCAGGGAGCGATCAGGAAGTGTGAGAGCAGTGGCATGTTGAGTCCTTCTCCTCCGTGGCTTTCTCTCTCATCTCACGCAGGACCGGCGTCAGGATTGCTTTCAGTGTCTTATACAAAGCCTGGTCGTTCGCTGAGGCAGTGGGAATCTTTAGGAAGTAAATAAATCCCCCCAAAATTAACATTTTGCGGACTGCCAATGTTTTTGGAAAATAACAATACTCTTGAAATTATTAGTCTCTGACTTTAAACGGACCAACCCACCTTGGTAATGGCCCTTATTGTACGGTCAACGATGTCTGCCTCCACATCCCCTAGTACCCGCCCTGGTTCCTGTCCTGGTTCCTTCCCTGGTTCCTTCCCTGGTTCCTTCCCTGGTTCCTTCCCTGGCACGGCCAGCAGACGGGCGGCACAGTCCAGGATGCACAGCAGCGTGAGCCGGTGTCCCTGGAGGAGATAGGCAACGGGAGACGGACGGGGTTAGCGCTGCCTGTGGACGGGGTTAACGCTGCCTGTGGACGAGGTTAGCGCTGCCTGTGGACGGGGTTAGCGCTGCCTGTGGACGGGGGGTTAGCGCTGCCTGTGGACGGGGTTAGCGCTGCCTGTGGACGAGGTTAGCGCTGCCTGTGGACGGGGTTAGCGCTGCCTGTGTGTGGACGGGGGGTTAGCGCTGCCTGTGGACGGGGGGTTAGCGCTGCCTGAGGAGAACACAGAAGGATTCAGGACAGCGACGTCCCTCTCTGCTGAGCTGGGCCCTATTCCACGAAGCACGATTATCTTCTAATCCGCGATAATGTTCTAATCGGCGATAATTTTATCTTGCGTTCGATTCCATCAATGTGGCTCAAATAATTAGCTGTTTGGTTGCTATGCAACCTAGCCTCCCGAGTTAATCTGGTCGCGAGCAGGCTAAGAGGCTGGCTAAGGTAATGCGTGCGTCAAAAAAGGCTCACAGGCGGAAACTACATCCCGAACGACAGTTCCTCAAGTGTCTTTTAGGAAATATTAGTTCCCACTTCACACGAGATAGATAGATTAGATAGTTTGATTGTGTGATAGATAACCTGATATTTTGAAAGTGTGATAGATAGATAGATCGATAGATAAATAAATTAAAAGTGTAAAAAATAAAATAAAATAAATAGGTATGTCTATCAACTTGCATTGCATTTGTTACAGCGGTCTGGCTGGCGCAGTGGTTAAGGTTGCGAGTTCGAGACTCGATTTATTTATTTATTTATTTTTTACATTTAACCGAAGCCTTCATGCAAAGGCTTCAAACACCATTGTAATCGTGTCAGTTCTATTAAATTGGCCTGCACCATCATTTTATAGCCTACATACTTTTTTAGATGAGATTTTAGATTAGATTCAGACAACGAAATGCAGTAAAAAGTGTGTCTGAAGAGGGATTTGAACCACCGATTTAAAATGACTAATAAATACTATGGCAGCGGTCGATACCACTAGGCCAGGGGTGGCCAATGTGGCTCTTTGCCTGTCTCTGTGCGGCTCTTTAATCCATTCATTAAAAGTGCGTGGTTCGCTCTCTGTGTCTCAATAGGCGTCGTTTTGGTATGGCAATTCATGGCACTCGCCATACCTGGCTTAACATTTTTAAAAAATAATCTGAAACACGTTTAGTCATTTTGGTGATTTTTTCCACTAGGCTACACACAACGGTAACTCAAAACCTCCCGGCTCCATCTCACCCCACTAGCCAAGCGCTGTAGTGGAGCGCAGGGTTGCCAGACGGGATTGACAATTTCAAGCCCAACCAGTCTAAAAGCTGCCGAATCCACCCGTCCAGAGTGACCAAAAGTAGGCCTATCTGGCAACACTGGAGCGGGACATCGGTTCCTCAATAAACAAGCCACGAATAACTTTAATGTTAAAACCTTGTCCACGATTCTCGTTCATTCAGGTGTGTTAAACAAACGGTATAAATGCAATTTACATAATGTTGGTTCAAATGTAACATATTAATGAACAAGTTCATGTCATGTTCTGTCAGTACAAACATGTTCTAATGTTATTTTAGTGAGTTCGCTAGTTAGCGAACATTAAAGATTACAAGAGCTAGTTTACGTATGTCAACAATGTCTCTATTCTCAATAATTTCAGTAATAATTGTACCAAATTGGGGCCAGTAACACTGACTTGTGTGTGAGTAAGTTATATGTGTGTGCAAGCATGTTTTTGATATTATCAATCGTCTCACTTTTACTAGGTGAGCTGGTAAAACAAATATGCCAGGGGAAAAAAGGAAAATGGACATAAAGACCTCTTTTGGTCAAAGGGCAGCAGAGACAAGTACAGGGACACAGGTGAGGTCTAAACAGGTGACAGGGACAGGGACACAGGTGAGGTCTAAATATAGCGTTTTAACAGTGCAGTTCGTTTAGAGTTAAGAATAGCTTTTGTTTCTAAGGAGATTGAACCAGTCTGCCTGCTAGGAAAGATGTAGGCTACTACCTGCATACTGTAGTTGTTTCCTTTATTCATTACCTTAATGTCACATAAGTAAATTGTATAGAAACAACTCACCAAAATGGACTATTGCACAACTGTTTTGAAAAAAAAATCCACAGAGGGGGGAAACCCCCCTTTAACCCCCCCACTCAGACCTTGCCATACCTTGGCTTTTGCTGAAATGACACCACTGGTCTCATAGCCTATTGGAAATGTATTGCGTGTGTGTGTGAATGAGCGCTTTTGTGAGCCCGCATGTATGATGTGGCTCTTTCTGGTACCCCAACAATTTTTTGTGGCTCTTAGTCTCCGACTGGTTGGCCACCCCTGCACTAGGCCATTGTGACGATATGACGGCTTGTAGCCTGCTGCTGATATCACCACAGTAGTAAATATTCATTTATTAAATATGAACATATAACAATAACTGGGGCTAGTATGACCTACGCATTTAATCGGTCAGCAATTTCTTGCCAAACCATTTCCCTCGCCTTGTTAATTGCGGCAGTATTGCACTATTTTACATCTTATTTTTCCGTCTTCATAAAGATCAATAATTCGGAATGCTGCGCAAATGTAGGACCCCTGCAGAGTGGAGTATCTTCATTTCGACAGATTGACTCTTCGGGGCTCTTTATGTCTGCGTGCACGCGCCCATATCGAGGATTTCTAAGCCGGTGTTCTGTGAACACTCATGACACAAGCCTGATCCTCGTTCGAGGAATCACCTGAGGCTTGAATTCCAATCCCGAGTTGCCTGATCGCCTGATTTATTTTAATCGCAGATATACTAATCAACGTTAGTGGAACGGCCCCCTGATGTTGCTGGATAACAATAATAATAATAACAATAATAATAACTTTTTATTTGTATAGCACTTTTCTTGCAAACGTTGCAGCTCAAAGTGCTCCAATCATTATATAATCATAATTTAATTATTTGGCAATATTAAAAAGATGGGTTTTTAGTCTTGACTTGAACATGTTTGCTGAGGTTGCATCCCTCATGTAAGCTGCCAGTGCATTCCACAATCTGGGTGCATAACATGAGAATGCAGCCTCACCAAATCTCTTCTTTTGTACATGTGGTACACAGAGAAAACCAGCGTCAGAAGACCTGAGAGCTCTATTGGGCTGATATGCTAGCAAAAGGTCTTTTCAGATATTCTGGTGCTGTGCCAGTGAGAGCTTTATAAACAAGCAGAAGGATCTTGAAATCTATTCTGAACTTAACAGGAAGCCAGTGTAGAGTGAAGGTGAAGGTGCTCCTACCCTACCTTCTCCAGGGAGCAGAGGTCCTACCCTACCTTCTCCAGAGAGCTGAGGTCCTACCCTACCTTCTCTAGAGAGCTGAGGTCCTACCCTACCTTCTCTAGAGAGCTGAGGTCCAACCCTACCTTCTCCAGAGAGCTGAGGTCCTACCCTACCTTCTCCAGAGAGCTGAGGTCCTACCCTACCTTCTCCAGAGAGCTGAGGTCCTACCCTACCTTCTCTAGAGAGCTGAGGTCCTACCCTACCTTCTCTAGAGAGCTGAGGTCCTACCCTACCTTCTCTAGAGAGCTGAGGTCCTACCCTACCTTCTCCAGGGAGCTGAGGTCCTACCCTACCTTCTCTAGAGAGCTGAGGTCCTACCCTACCTTCTCCAGAGAGCTGAGGTCCTACCCTACCTTCTCCAGAGAGCTGAGGTCCTACCCTACCTTCTCCAGAGAGCTGAGGTCCTACCCTACCTTCTCCAGAGAGCTGAGGTCCTACCCTACCTTCTCTAGAGAGCTGAGGTCCTACCCTACCTTCTCTAGAGAGCTGAGGTCCTACCCTACCTTCTCTAGGGAGCTGAGGTCCTACCCTACCTTCTCTAGAGAGCTGAGGTCCTACCCTACCTTCTCTAGAGAGCTGAGGTCCTACCCTACCTTCTCCAGAGAGCTGAGGTCCTACCCTACCTTCTCTAAAGAGCTGAGGTCCTACCCTACCTTCTCCAGAGAGCTGAGGTCCTACCCTACCTTCTCTAAAGAGCTGAGGTCCTACCCTACCTTCTCTAGAGAGCTGAGGTCCTACCCTACCTTCTCTAGAGAGCTGAGGTCCTACCCTACCTTCTCCAGAGAGCTGAGGGCTCCTACCCTACCTTCTCTAGAGAGCTGAGGGCTCCTACCCTACCTTCTCCAGAGAGCTGAGGTCCTACCCTACCTTCTCCAGAGAGCTGAGGTCCTACCCTACCTTCTCCAGAGAGCTGAGGTCCTACCCTACCTTCTCCAGAGAGCTGAGGTCCTACCCTACCTTCTCCAGAGAGCTGAGGTCCTACCCTACCTTCTCTAGAGAGCTGAGGTCCTACCCTACCTTCTCTAAAGAGCTGAGGTCCTACCCTACCTTCTCTAGAGAGCTGAGGTCCTACCCTACCTTCTCTAGAGAGCTGAGGTCCTACCCTACCTTCTCTAGAGAGCTGAGGTCCTACCCTACCTTCTCTAGAGAGCTGAGGGCTCCTACCCTACCTTCTCCAGAGAGCTGAGGTCCTACCCTACCTTCTCCAGAGAGCTGAGGTCCTACCCTACCTTCTCCAGAGAGCTGAGGTCCTACCCTACCTTCTCTAGAGAGCTGAGGTCCTACCCTACCTTCTCTAGAGAGCTGAGGGCTCCTACCCTACCTTCTCTAAAGAGCTGAGGTCCTACCCTACCTTCTCTAGAGAGCTGAGGTCCTACCCTACCTTCTCTAGAGAGCTGAGGTCTCCTACCCTACCTTCTCTAGAGAGCTGAGGTCCTACCCTACCTTCTCTAGAGAGCTGAGGTCCTACCCTACCTTCTCCAGAGAGCTGAGGTCCTACCCTACCTTCTCCAGAGAGCTGAGGTCCTACCCTACCTTCTCTAGAGAGCTGAGGTCCTACCCTACCTTCTCCAGAGAGCTGAGGTCCTACCCTACCTTCTCCAGAGAGCTGAGGTCCTACCCTACCTTCTCTAGAGAGCTGAGGTCCTACCCTACCTTCTCTAGAGAGCTGAGGTCCTACCCTACCTTCTCCAGAGAGCTGAGGTCCTACCCTACCTTCTCTAGAGAGCTGAGGTCCTACCCTACCTTCTCCAGAGAGCTGAGGTCCTACCCTACCTTCTCCAGAGAGCTGAGGTCCTTTCCTACCTTCTCTAGAGAGCTGAGGTCCTACCCTACCTTCTCTAAAGAGCTGAGGTCCTACCCTACCTTCTCTAAAGAGCTGAGGTCCTACCCTACCTTCTCCAGAGAGCTGAGGTCCTACCCTACCTTCTCTAGAGAGCTGAGGTCCTACCCCACCTTCTCTAGAGAGCTGAGGTCCTACCCTACCTTCTCTAGAGAGCTGAGGTCCTACCCTACCTTCTCTAGAGAGCTGAGGTCCTACCCTACCTTCTCCAGAGAGCTGAGGTCCTACCCTACCTTCTCTAAAGAGCTGAGGGCTCCTACCCTACCTTCTCCAGAGAGCTGAGGTCCTACCCTACCTTCTCCAGAGAGCTGAGGTCCTACCCTACCTTCTCCAGAGAGCTGAGGTCCTACCCTACCTTCTCCAGAGAGCTGAGGTCCTACCCTACCTTCTCCAGAGAGCTGAGGTCCTACCCTACCTTCTCTAGAGAGCTGAGGTCCTACCCTACCTTCTCCAGAGAGCTGAGGTCCTACCCTACCTTCTCTAGAGAGCTGAGGTCCTACCCTACCTTCTCTAGAGAGCTGAGGTCCTACCCTACCTTCTCCAGAGAGCTGAGGTCCTACCCTACCTTCTCCAGAGAGCTGAGGTCCTACCCTACCTTCTCTAGAGAGCTGAGGTCCTACCCTACCTTCTCTAGAGAGCTGAGGTCCTACCCTACCTTCTCCAGAGAGCTGAGGTCCTACCCTACCTTCTCCAGAGAGCTGAGGTCCTACCCTACCTTCTCCAGAGAGCTGAGGTCCTACCCTACCTTCTCTAGAGAGCTGAGGTCCTACCCTACCTTCTCCAGAGAGCTGAGGTCCTACCCTACCTTCTCCAGAGAGCTGAGGTCCTACCCTACCTTCTCTAGAGAGCTGAGGTCCTACCCTACCTTCTCCAGAGAGCTGAGGTCCTACCCTACCTTCTCTAGAGAGCTGAGGTCCTACCCTACCTTCTCCAGAGAGCTGAGGTCCTACCCTACCTTCTCCATGGAGCTGAGGTCCTACCCTACCTTCTCCAGAGAGCTGAGGTCCTACCCTACCTTCTCTAGAGAGCTGAGGTCCTACCCTACCTTCTCTATGGAGCTGAGGTCCTACCCTACCTTCTCCAGAGAGCTGAGGTCCTACCCTACCTTCTCTAGAGAGCTGAGGTCTCCTACCCTACCTTCTCTAGAGAGCTGAGGTCCTACCCTACCTTCTCCAGAGAGCTGAGGTCCTACCCTACCTTCTCTAGAGAGCTGAGGTCCTACCCTACCTTCTCCAGAGAGCTGAGGTCCTACCCTACCTTCTCTAGAGAGCTGAGGTCCTACCCTACCTTCTCCAGAGAGCTGAGGTCCTACCCTACCTTCTCTAGAGAGCTGAGGTCCTACCCTACCTTCTCCAGAGAGCTGAGGTCCTACCCTACCTTCTCTAGAGAGCTGAGGTCCTACCCTACCTTCTCTAGAGAGCTGAGGTCCTACCCTACCTTCTCTAGAGAGCTGAGGTCCTACCCTACCTTCTCTAGAGAGCTGAGGTCCTACCCTACCTTCTCCAGAGAGCTGAGGTCTCCTACCCTACCTTCTCTAAAGAGCTGAGGTCCTACCCTACCTTCTCCAGGGAGCTGAGGTCCTACCCTACCTTCTCCAGAGAGCTGAGGTCCTACCCTACCTTCTCCATGGAGCTGAGGTCCTACCCTACCTTCTCCAGAGAGCTGAGGTCCTACCCTACCTTCTCTAGAGAGCTGAGGTCCTACCCTACCTTCTCTAGAGAGCTGAGGTCCTACCCTACCTTCTCTAGAGAGCTGAGGTCCTACCCTACCTTCTCTAGAGAGCTGAGGTCCTACCCTACCTTCTCTAAAGAGCTGAGGTCCTACCCTACCTTCTCTAAAGAGCTGAGGTCCTACCCTACCTTCTCCAGAGAGCTGAGGTCCTACCCTACCTTCTCTAAAGAGCTGAGGTCCTACCCTACCTTCTCTAGAGAGCTGAGGTCCTACCCTACCTTCTCTAAAGAGCTGAGGTCCTACCCTACCTTCTCCAGAGAGCTGAGGTCCTACCCTACCTTCTCCAGAGAGCTGAGGTCCTACCCTACCTTCTCCAGGGAGCTGAGGTCCTACCCTACCTTCTCTAGAGAGCTGAGGTCCTACCCTACCTTCTCTAGAGAGCTGAGGTCCTACCCTACCTTCTCTAGAGAGCTGAGGTCCTACCCTACCTTCTCCAGAGAGCTGAGGTCCTACCCTACCTTCTCTAGAGAGCTGAGGTCCTACCCTACCTTCTCTAGAGAGCTGAGGTCCTACCCTACCTTCTCCAGGGAGCTGAGGGCGTACGCGGGGCTGTAGTGTTTCTCGCTGAGGGCCTGGGCGTCCGCGCTGGTGATGACGGGCTCCTTCAGCTGCTCCAGCCAGGACCACATCAGGCCGGAGAGCACCAGGGGGTCCCGCTCCAGGCCCAGCCTCTCCCAGGCCCCCTCCCGGGAGTTCAGCTCCGTCTGCAGGGCAACAGGACACGCCGTCAAGCATCTACACCCTCAAACATCTACACCCTCAAACAGCTACACCCTCAAACAGCTACACCCTCAACTATGTATATGTATATGTATTTTTGTGTTGGACCCCAGGAAGACTATCTAATGTCATGGCATTCGCTAATGGGGATCCTAAGAAACAAACAAACAAACTATGATCCATCCATAGGGATGTAACGATGCATCACCAGTTAATTATCCATACAAATATCTGACGATTCAAATCAATGAGATGAGAAATGGAATCGTGGTACACTTTTTAAACAGCAGAGGGCGCAATCTACTTTTGACTTCGCTTTCGTTTTCATTATAGGCCTAAAGAAAAGGAAATATTCATTCATTGCATAGTTTGCGTTTTGCAGTTATACCCTACTACCTCAGAAATAAAAAAAGTTATTCTTTAAGAAAATACTGTATAAAAAATACTCTCGAATCATGAGTTGAGTGTATCGTCACATCCCTATCGATCCATCATCGGTCTCTTGTTAAGGTTTATCAAATAAAGCTTCAGTGTTGGTGGTGAGCCCACTCAACTGGCAGTGCATAGTATACGAATGATACATGTTATACATATCTCAACGCATCACCATCATAGTGGTGAACAGCACCAGCCCTACCTGCCACATTGAGACCTTACAGCTGAGCTCCTCGTCGTCCAGGTCCACGGTCAGAGCTTTGGCCACCAGTAGACTGCGAGCCTCCAGGGAGAGCTCTGCTTGGAGTGTGACGAGAGGAAGAGGGACCTCGGACGACCTCTCTGTGTCATCTCTGCCTCCACCACCACCACCGGCTCTCACCACCGAAGACACGTCCGCTCCTGAGGGTTTCCTCTCCCCCCCGCCGCCTCCCTGCAGGGGGGTGACCCTCCCGCAGCCTTCGGCTCTGACGGAGGACGACAGCCCGGCGTTGCAGCTGGCGTTCCTCCCGCCGTCCTCCGAGAAGCCGAAGGACACGCTGCGCTGGCCGTGGAGGTACCTCCGCCTCTGAGACAGCGGGGATCCGGTCTTCCTTCCTTCCTTCCCTTCTTCCCTGTTCTGGTATCCTGCTAAACCTGAGTCGTGCTGGGGGGGGCTGCTGCTGCTGAGGTGCTGAGGCGGGGGGTAGTGGGGGTGGTGGACGGGGCAGGCGGAGGGGGGGAGGTGGACCGGGCACGCTGAGGAGGAGGAGGAGGAGGAGGAGGAGGGGCCGGCGGCTGCCAGGTTGTTCTGAGACAGGAAGTGTTTGCCGCTGAGCGGGTCGTCGTCGTCGTCGCCCGGAGGCTTGGCGGCGGTCAGAGCCGGGCTCCCCGCCGGGTCGCGCCGCGGGCCGAGCTTGTACAGGGCAGAGTCGCTGTAGCTCAGGCTCCTCTTCCCCGACTGCAGAGGCTTCTGGGGGCTGAGGAGGGCCTGGTCGCTAGGGAGGAGGTCGTCGTAGGGCGTCGCAGGGTGTTCCGCGGGGGGGGGACCGGGCCGGTGGTGGTGGCGGCGGAGGGGCGGTAGAGGCGCGGGGATGCCCTTCACTCTCATCTCTTTCCCCAGCTGCTGCAGCGCCTGCTGGGACACCGTCTTCTCCACCTCGGCCGCGAGGAGGTCGGGGATCTCCGGCGTCTTCGGCTCCTCCGCCGCCCGCCGGTCGGCCGCCACGTCCAGGAGGAGCCGGCAGACCAGCTGGACGACCTTGGGCACGTTCTTCATCCGGCGCGCCTCGTAGCCGTGCAGCAGGTGGCGCTGGCGGGTCAGGTACTGGGACAGGGTGACGGCGTTGGCCTTGGGCTCGGCGCAGGAGAAGACGCTCCGGAGCGGCACCAGGAACTGGGCGAACTCGCGGACGCAGAGCAGCTGGCCCCGGGTCTGGATGGAGTTGGGCCGCTTGGCGCGGACGAACAGGATGGCCTGGTCGGCGCTCATGCGGGATTTGAACACCAGGTAACAGGCCAACAAGACGCCTGCGGGAAACAGGACGGATCGACGACAAGGAATAGAATTTAGAATAGAACAGAATCTGCCGTTTAGCAGACGCTTTTAATCCAAAGCGACAATTTAAGATTACAGGGACATTCTCCCTGGAGTAACTGAGGGCTATGTGCCTTACTGAAGGGCTCACTAGTGGTGGTGTTCCCAGGTCTTACTCAAGGGCTCACTAGTGGTGGTGTTCCCAGGTCTTACTCAAGGACACACTAGTGGTGGTGTTCTCAGGTCTTATTCAAGGACACACTAGTGGTGGTGTTCCCAGGTCTTACTCAAGGGCTCACTAGTGGTGGTGTTCCCAGGTCTTACTCAAGGACACACTAGTGGTGGTGTTCCCAGGTCTTACTCAAGGGCTCACTAGTGGTGGTGTTCCCAGGTCTTACTCAAGGACACACTAGTGGTGGTGTTCCCAGGTCTTACTCAAGGGCTCACTAGTGGTGGTGTTCCCAGGTCTTACTCAAGGGCTCACTAGTGGTGGTGTTCCCAGGTCTTACTCAAAGACACACTAGTGGTGGTGTTCCCAGGTCTTACTCAAGGACACACTAGTGGTGGTGTTCCCAGGTCTTACTCAAAGACACACTACTGGTGGTGTTCCCAGGTCTTACTCAAGGACACACTACTGGTGGTGTTCCCAGGTCTTACTCAAGGACACACTAGTGGTGGTGTTCCCAGGTCTTACTCAAGGACACACTAGTGTTGTTTCAGGCAGGATTTGAGGCGGGATTTGAACTCACAACCTTTCCGATCACCAGTCCAACTCACTATCCACTAGACCACCACTACCCCCATAAGTAAAACAGGGAATAAATACAAACTTTGACGGGAGGCAGAACCTTTCTTTACATAATCCTGTCGTTTACGAACCTGTTCTTCCAAGCCCGGCGTGGCAGTGGACAGCCATTTTGCCCTCCTGGATGGCAAACGACATGACCTTCACCATGTCCAGGATTGTAGTGAGAGACGCAACTCCATAGTCCTTCCATCCAAAGTTGTAAAAATAGACTGAAACGAAAAGTTTTTTTTTTTATTACTCTAAATCATTCTACTAGAAAATGTTACCTTTCCTGATACAATATAACACTGTGACAAAAATATTATCTGAAGAAGGTCTATGACCGAAAGCTTGCAATAAACTTTGTTTTTGTGTGTGTTTGAGTGTGCAGATGCTGTTATTTTGCACTCTATTGATACTGAAGTCTTTTGAATTGAAGTCTGATCGCGGATGAACGGTGGTATTTTCACTATTTGTACAAAAATATTGATAAAATAGGACCTTGAAGAATTGTGTGCTCAGTGGTCTAAACACCAGATAGGGACAGTGTTAAATCACTGTCAGCCTTGTTAGGTATCAATGGAAAAGGACCAGCCCAGCAGGTCTTGTATGTAGCTATGGAACAGGTCTCCAGAGGGCTTGTTAAGCACAGGAAGTCAGCGATTAACACATGTAGAACCCCTTAGTATGTAGAAGAGGAAAAACATGAAGAGTGAGATTCAGGTAGTGTGGATTGTAAATCCTAAACGACTAGTCATTATTCCATTGGCACTAATGCTAATATGGACGCTACACGTTGGTACTAGTGGATGAGGGGGTTCGCACCGCCGATCTGCCGACCATGCGATCATTAGACGCCGGACGGAGGCTCTACCTCCTGTTCCTGCGCCACAGCCGCCCCCTGCATCTGATCAATTAATCATACTAGCTAGCTGGTGCCTCAGAGGACAGGGAGGGAGGGGGGAGGGAAGGCGGGGGGACTCACTGCCTGCCTCCATGAGGATCTCGGGGCGGTAGGTGAAGCCGCTCTCGGCCTCCAGCGGGTTGCCACAGCTGGCGTGCTCCCCCGGGCGCTGCAGGTTGATCACCGTCCGCAGGCCGCACCTGAGCACAGGAGCACAGGAGGGAAATGTCACTGTCAGCGTGTCACCTCTCTGCCAGCGTGTCACCTCCACCTCCTCCTCCACCTCCTCCTCCACCTCCTCCACCACCTCCTCCACCACCGGCTAAATAAAGACCTCTCCTCACCTGGGGGGGGCGATAAACAGTAGACAGATATGATATATACACACACAGAGACAGACAGACAGACAGACATGCACAGACACACATACACACACACACACACACACACACACACACAGACACAGACAGACAGAGACAGACACAGACAGACACACAGACAGACACACATATATGATATACACACACACACACAGAGACAGACAGACACACAGACACACACACACACACACACACACACACACACACACACACACACACACACAGACAGACACATACACACACACAATCACACGTACACAACACACACACACACACTATATATATTATATTAGTTATAGTTATTATAGTTAGTTAGTTATTATATATTATATATATTATATATATATATTATATATATATATATATATATATATATATTCATTCATTCATATATATGAAATAAGGATCTTCACTCATTGTTAGTGGGTTAAATGATTTCCTCAACAGGCAGAACTGTACATGTGAGCGTACCTCTGAAACTGCTCTATGATGCTGTACTTCTCTATGATGTCAGTGGAGGGCCTCGCCATCGCAAGCAAGTTGTCTGTGATCCTGCGTGGAGAGAGACGACACGCTGGTTAACCACTGTGACGACACACAACTCATATCAGATACCACATCAGACCCTCCCAACATTTAAACAGGCCCTCAAAACCCACCTCTTCAAGCTCGCCTTCACCAGTTAACCCTCTCCCCCCCTCCCCTTCCCATGTGTCCCCAGCACTATCTTAATTAGGCCCCTATACTTAAGTTAATTTATTTTTTGTTTCTTTTTATTATTACTACTCGATCTTTTCAGTTTGTAAAGCGTCTTTGAGTGTCTAGAAAAGCGCTATAAAAGTCTAATGTATTATTATTATATCACATTACAACTCATATCACATTAAGACTCATATCACATTAGGACTCATCTCACATTAAATCATGTTAGGAGAGGTTAAACGATTCAAGATTCAAGATTCAAGATTCAAGATAGCTTTATTGTCCGTCACACAGTGACAGAAATTCTCCTTCGACAGGCAGAAGTGCAGCTCAAGAATACAGTTCCACATTAAAAACACACATACATTAATACATACAAAACCCAGCACCTTTACACCTGGAGAGG
>NC_137691.1:1623236-1627505 GCF_963989245.1 Nansenia antarctica
ACTACAAAAAAGACTGAGGTAAAAGACTTGGTGATTCTGAAGTTTAAGTCTAGTAAACACTGGTGATTCTGAGGTAAAGACTGGTAAGGACTTGGTGATTCTGAGGTAAAACCGCTGATGCTAAAGCAAACAGTCGTGGAGTGTACAGAGTCAGACTGAGCACACACACAGTGAGCTGGGAGGGTAGCGGGGGGGACCGTTGCCGGGCAGGACACCCCTGGGGAGGGAATGTGCAAAGTGGACCGCGGAGTCACACAGGCGTCAGGTGTCAGAGCACAGGCACACCTGAGGGACCGGGGGGGCGGGGCTTGGGTAAGTGCGGTGGGGAGCTAAGGGAGGCTCTCAGGTGCTTTGTTACCGTTAAGAAAACACAGGTCTAGATGTGTATCACCACTTCAGATACAGGTCTCGAGAGTAAAAGGAAATGTTACATCTTTGCACTCGATCACATTTCAGGACCCTCCTTTCATGACTTTTCCGACATATGTGTGTTCTACCACCCAGTATCCTTAGGCCTACATTTTCAAAATCACATCAGGATAAGCTAGTATAAAGATATTTTGCAGTTTTTCTGTGTAGGAGGCAGGCTAATTTACAAGACGCGCCAACTAGTGGTCTTTGTGTGTAAGTAGCAGCTTCCCATTGTAAAGGCTATGTTGACCCCTATTTGACCCCTGGGGCGGCTCTTATAGTAGGTAACATAAGCACGGCTGTTCTGGTGTTAAAGAGCCAACTAATCAAGCATGTCCTCTTATAATTCACTCTGTCTGTTAGTCAGAAATGAGAGAGTTGCACGTGGTTTCGCCTTTGTCCTGCTAGGTCATTGCAAGCGGCTAGATTAGCTTTAACATGCAGCAATCATCGCCTCTCAGGTTGGAAGATGCGACACCAATCAATTATTGATCCCTCCTCTGTTGTGCCAGACACTTCCTGACATATAGGCCTACACATGTGATTTAAGGAGGCCTGCGTCTGGGGACCGGGTTACACAGGGCTCTGTGTGTGGTCGGTCTAACCCAGGGGACCCCAGGAGCCTACGTAAACATCCAGCCCAGACTGACCTCTCACGTTACACCAACAGCCCGCTTCGCTAACAAGCCTTATCACACAGCGCTGCTAGTGACTAGTGACCATTGTTACACAAACAGACCACTGCACCTGTTGCCTATGTTTCCCTGTCAAGCGCGAACATTAGATGACCTATTCTTGCCATTTAAAAAAATATATAATAATCTTACTATCCTTCTTTTTCTGTATTTTCTTAATGTTGTATGTAAAGCACTTTGAATTGCCCCCGTTGTATGAAATGTGCTATACAAATAAACTTGCCTTGCCTTGCCTTACATCAATACTTTTCCCATGATAGAGAGATAAACTTGTTTGAACAGAGACTTTGAGAACCGGTGATAGTTTATACAAGGCCTACTAGGCTGTTTTACTAAGTACCTCCACCTCAGATTTCTACGGGTCGATAGCTTCGCTTCGGTTCACGTAGAATTACCTGAACATTCATTAGATAGCGAATGTTTAATTCATGCTGTAAAGTTAGAACACTGTGGGCGCAGAGAAGCGTTTTTTCGGATTTAATTTACACGGTAACAGACACGTCTACCCTACAAACTGATACCACAGAGTGATACAGAGTGAGACAGTGGTCCATCCGTCAACCACACCACCTGGACCATTCAATCAGTTTACTCTCAGTATCTATTTCACAGTGGAACAATACACCCCCACAACCAAGAACATGACATGTGTGTGATGGCCTATTTAACGCTATTGTGTTTTAAAGAGGGTCTTTTTCACTCACCACAATGCCCTTCAACAGTCTAACATTAGAGATTATGTATCACACATTTTCTGTTTGTCATACAGTACCAAGCAGGGTTCATCTAGTGTGCGTTGGCTGGGAGAGAGAGAGAGACAGTGTGAGTCAGAGTGTGGGATGTGTGTGGTATCACCCACCGGCCTTGTTAACAAATAAACATGCCTCTTCTCTGACTACGCCTAGTCTATCATGTCCATTTATGCCTGTCAATGTAACAGTAACTAACTAGTCTTATCTACCAGGGTTAACTAGTCTTATCTAACAGGGTTAACTAGTCTTATCTAACAGGGTTAACTAGTCTTATCTAACAGGGTTAACTAGTCTTATCTTGCAGGATGTTGGACCACTTCAACACACCTGATCCCCTCCTTCCTCCACCTGCAGTGGAACACTCTGCCTGTCTCCCTGTCTCTCTGTCTCCCTGTCTCTCTGTCTCCCTCTCTCCCTGTCTCCCGGTCTCCTTGTCTCCCTGTCTCCCTGTCTCCCTGTGTCCCTGTCTCGCTAACTCCCCGTCTCCCTGTCTCCCTGTCTCTCTGTCTCTCTGTCTCCCCGTCTCTCTGTCTCCCTGTCTCTCTGTCTCCCTCTCTCCCGGTCTCCTTGTCTCCCTGTCTCCCTGTCTCCCTGTGTCCCTGTCTCGCTAACTCCCCGTCTCCCTGTCTCCCTCCTCCCTGTCTCTCTGTCTCCCCGTCTCTCTGTCTCCCTGTCTCTCTGTCTCTCTGTCTCTCTGTCTCTCTGTTTCCCTGTCTCTCTGTCTCCCTGTCTCTCTGTCTCTCTGTCTCTCTGTCTGCCTGTCTTCCCGTCTCCCCGTCTCCCTGTCTCTCCATCTCCCTGTCTCCCTGTCTCTCTGTCTCTCTGTCTCCCTGTCTCCCTGTCTCTCTGTCTCTCTGTCTCCCTGTCTCTCTGTCTCCCTCTCTCCCGGTCTCCATGTCTCCCTGTGTCCCTGTCTCGCTAACTCCCCGTCTCCCCGTCTCCCTCCTCCCTGTCTCTCTGTCTGCCTGTCTTCCCGTCTCCCTGTCTCTCTGTCTCCCTGTCTCCCTGTCTCTCTGTCTCTCTGTCTCCCTGTCTCTCTGTCTCCCTGTCTCTCTGTCTCTCTGTCTCTCTGTCTCCCTGTCTCCCTGTCTCTCTGTCTCTCTGTCTCTCTGTCTCCCCGTCTCCCTGTCTCTCTGTCTCCCTGTCTCCCTGTCTCTCTGTCTCTCTGTCTCTCTGTCTCCCTGTCTCCCTGTCTCCCTCTCACCCTGCCTCCCCGTCTCTCCGTCTCCCTCTCTCCCCGTCTCCCCGTCTTCCTGTCCCTGTCTTCCCTGTGTCCCTGTCTTCCCTGTCTCCTCGTCTCCCCGTCTCCCCGTCTCCCTGTCTACCCGTCTCCCTGTCTCCCCGTCTCCCTGTCTCTCTGTCTCTCTGTCTCCCTGTCTCTCTGTCTCTCTGTCTCCCTGTCTCTCTGTCTCTCTGTCTCCCTGTATCCCTGTCTCCCTATCTCCCTATCTCCCCGTACATTCTCCTTCCCCAGGTCCTTCATCCTTAATTCAGGCCTAATGATTATCCTCTGGTTAGAACGTGCCACTAATAGCACTCTGTCCTTGAACAGACTCCCCTGTCTGCCACGCGCAGCATCAAAAGCCTTTGATATCAATAGGTCAGCCCTTGATGGCGGCATTGCATTACAGACCTTCAACGTTTTCACCACAGAGCAATCTGGAATCCATTGTATATTGCCACAATGCGTTCAACCCATGAATGCACAAACACGTATCAATGCAATGCCTTGAATTATTTGATGGAACAGGGAATTGATCCCCTCATACAATATTAAAAGTCAAATCAGCGCAGCAGAGCATGCGGGCATGGCTGGCCCCGATAACTGTATTTAAGGTAGCAAATGACATGATAAAACAAGATCATCTGCATTGCAAAAAGGCTGACAAAAGATATCTGGACGCCTTCAAGATCTCCCCCACATCAGCTGTCATCATTGGAGCACTTTGAGCTGCAACGTTTGCAGGAAAAGTGCTATACATTATGTACGTTATTATATTATGATTATTATTATGATTATGATTATTATTATCATAACTGTTATCTATCAATGCATCCATCTGAAAACAAGCCAGCTGCAACTGGACAGCAATGCACACTATCAGTCAGGACCTACTGCATTGTGTTCTCCCAAACGTACACACACACACACACACACACACACACACACACACACACACACACACACACACACATACATACATACACACACACTAGGTACACACACACACACATACATACACACACACTAGGTACACACACACACACACACACACACACACATACACTAGGTACACACACACACACTAGGTACACACACACACACACTAGGTACACACACACACACACACACACACACACACACAGACACACACACACACACACACACACACACACACAGACACAAACAC
>NC_137691.1:1627705-1652705 GCF_963989245.1 Nansenia antarctica
GCAGCTTATCTAAAAGCATTGTTGTGCACGTGATAACGCACGCAATAACGCACGTAATAACGCCATGACGTCAGAATCACCGTCGGTATAAATGATTAATAAATATAAATGTGTTTTATTTTCGTCATGTAGCCAGACTAGCCGGCTGCCTAGCTAGCGCCCTAACTGACAGTTGGGGGCTGCGTTCGTAAGCTCGCGCCTGAGAGCGCCGGAGCACACACTGGGTTCGACGTCACAAAGAGACCGAGTGATTCGATTGGTCGAGAGGCATTCCATGAGTGCCGATCAGAGTTCCAGAGCGAGTTGACGAACGCACGTTGTTGTCAAATGAAACTGACTGTTCTCATTGGTTATTCCAAACGCAGGACTGTTCTCATTGGTTGTTTCCAGACGCACGGCTACGCCCAGTTTGAGCAGAGCAGTTTCCTCCGTTTTTACTTTAATTTCCTTCAAGCTCGTATGTTACATTAATAATATGTTATTGTTAACTTTTCTTAAATGATTTCCTTTAGAAATCAATCATGTTGCATCAGAGAGGTTTAAAACACAGTTTTGGTTGCATTGTGCAAATGTGCTGCATCGATAGACATATAACTTAAGACTTGATATGAACAAACATTAGACGGTTTTTATCTGATGGACGGTGTGTTGTGTGACCCTGGTGAAATGCGCTAAAACCCAAAAACACGTTGAAACCATAAATAATAATAACAATAATAATAATAATCATCATAATCATAATCATAATCATAATCATAATCATAATAATCCACGTAGCATGTCCCAGTTAGGTCAGTGGTCATGTGAGTTTGTTGGGTGAAACCATGACATTGGTCTTAGCCTTACGTGTGGCTGTGCGGGTTCCTAGAGTGTCTCTAACAACAAGATGACACATGAGTTTCTAAATCAATCTTCTCTTCAAACCCAATGGGCACCTGCTGGATCCTTCTGAAAGCAGCGCAGTGATTCCCAGGTCTATGGTGCCACCTAGTGGCTGTCACTAGAATAGTCCCAGACTCCTCACCTGTGGGATGTATGTATCCCTCACCTAGGTGGGATGTAACTGACAACATAATGTGAGTAAAGCAGTTAGACAAAATAAGCAAAGTTTCATCACTGCTTCACTGCCTTGTTTAAGTTTTCCCTGATGATAGAGATGTATTGGTTGGCATAAACCATAAACCATTTAGAATGAATTACCGGTGTATAATTGCCATGGAAGATATAGATATTTTTTTTCTTAATTTACTTTAGTTAATTTATAAAAGAACAGGACATTTGGTCCAAGGTTGTGTGAGTAGTGGGTTTCTATTTGTTTAAATTGAATGACCTATATTGGACCTATATTGAACATATCGCGCAACTCTGAATCATAATCTAAAAATGTCCTTCATTTGTCATCAAATACTAAAATGGGAGACTCGCTCACATCAGTATATATATATATATATATAACTTATTCATGGCGCCCGTGGTGGTTAACACATATTAATTATTATATTATATAGCCTATATATACAGTATATGTGTTGTCAAATGAAACGGACTGTTCTCATTGGTTACATATATATAATACTCAATGGATCCCCAGGATTTATGTTGAGAAACAAATGTTTTTGCTAAATGTTACTATCTAACAAACAGCTCGAGAACACTGGAACTCTATAGAACACTACTGTGGAACTCTATAGAACACTGTGGAACTCTAAAGAACACTGTGGAACTCTATAGAACACTGTGGAACTCTATAAAACACTGTGGAACTCTATAGAACACTGTGGAACTCTATAGAACACTGTGGAACTCTATAGAACACTGTGGAACTCTATAGAACACTGTGGAACTCTATAGAACACTGTGGAACTCTATAAAACACTGTGGAACTCTATAGAACACTGTGGAACTCTATAGAACACTGTGGAACTCTATAGAACACTGTGGAACTCTATAGAACACTGTGGAACTCTATAGAACACTGTGGAACTCTATAGAACACTGTGGAACTCTATAGAACACTGTGGAACTCTATAGAACACTGTGGAACTCTATAGAACACTGTGGAACTCTATAAAACACTGTGGAACTCTAAAGAACACTGTGGAACTCTATAAAACACTGTGGAACTCTATAGAACACTGTGGAACTCTATAGAACACTGTGGAACTCGATAGAACTCTGTGGAACTCTATAAAACACTGTGGAACTCTATAGAACACTGTGGAACTCTATAGAACACTGTAGAACTCTATAGAACACTGTGGAACTCTATAGAACATTGTGGAACTCTATAAAACACTGTGGAACTCTATAAAACACTGTGGAACTCTATAGAACACTGTGGAACTCTATAGAACAATGTGGAACACTATAATAAAACACTGTGGAACTCTATAGAACACTGTGGAACACTATAAAACACTGTGGAACTCTATAGAACACTGTGGAACTCTATAGAACACTGTGGAACTCTATAGAACACTGTGGAACTCTATAGAACACTGTGGAACTCTATAGAACACTGTGGAACTCTAAAGAACACTGTGGAACTCTATAAAACACTGTGGAACTCTATAGAACACTGTGGAACTCTATAGAACACTGTGGAACTCTATAGAACCCTGTGGAACTCTATAAAACACTGTGGAACTCTATAAAACACTGTGGAACTCTATAGAACACTGTAGAACACTATAGAACACTGTGGAACTCTATAGAACACTGTGGAACTCTATAGAACACTGTGGAACTCTATAGAACACTGTGGAACTCTATAAAACACTGTGGAACTCTATAGAACACTGTGGAACTCTATAGAACACTGTGGAACACTATAGAACACTGTGGAACTCTATAAAACACTGTGGAACTCTATAGAACACTGTGGAACTCTATAAAACACTGTGGAACTCTATAGAACACTGTGGAACTCTATAGAACACTGTGGAACACTATAGAACACTGTGGAACTCTATAAAACACTGTGGAACTCTATAGAACACTGTGGAACTCTATAGAACACTGTGGAACTCTATAGAACACTGTGGAACTCTATAGAACACTGTGAAACTCTATAGAACACTGTGGAACTCTATAGAACACTGTGGAACTCTATAGAACACTGTGGAACACTATAGAACACTGTGGAACTCTATAAAACACTGTGGAACTCTATAGAACACTGTGGAACTCTATAGAACACTGTGGAACTCTATAGAACACTGTGGAACTCTATAGAACACTGTGGAACTCTATAGAACACTGTGGAACACTATAGAACACTGTGGAACTCTATAGAACACTGTGGAACTCTATAGAACACTGTGGAACTCTATAGAACACTGTGGAACTCTATAGAACACTGTGGAACACTATAGAACACTGTGGAACTCTATAGAACACTGTGGAACTCTATAGAACACTGTGGAACTCTATAAAACACTGTGGAACTCTATAGAACACTGTGGAACTCTATAGAACACTGTGGAACTCTATAGAACACTGTGGAACTCTATAGAACACTGTGGAACTCTATAGAACACTGTGGAACACTATAGAACACTGTGGAACTCTATAGAACACTGTGGAACTCTATAAAACACTGTGGAACTCTATAGAACACTGTGGAACTCTATAGAACCCTGTGGGCTACAGCCTTCTCTTTCATAGACTGCGTTCATAAATTCGCTCTGAGAGCGCCGGAGCGCACACTGGGTTCAACGTCATAAAGGGACCAAGTCATTTGATTGAGGCATTCCATGAGTGCTGAGCGAATTTACGAACGCAGCCATATAGTAATCTCTGAGTTTGACCCTGAATGACCGACAGCAGATTCTGCCTGTGATGTTTCAGGCCTGTGGCCGGTCAGAAGCACCTTAGGCCTGTTGGTATTTTCTGAAGTTCTCGAGGTATAAGACATTATAAGGCATAACAACATTATTTCCCTGCTATGAAAACATGTACATGGGTTCTCCAGTTACTTTATGGTACAACAATATATGTTTATGTATTGATCAAGATCTCTGGGTAGTTTTGTTTGTCTGGAATTGTGATTGAATAGAATCGTGAATATTGACAGCAACAATATTATGTTCAATGTAAAACTACAATTTTGGTGCAGAGACAGAGGAGAGGAGAGGAGAGACAGAGGATGATCGATAAGCTTAACAAGGACGTATCTTTATCTTCTTTGCAACACATGAGGCCTGCAAACATAACACATAATAATACCTGAACCTTCACCTGAGACTACAGTCACAATATAACTAAACTGATTATTGGTTGTTGAAATTATGTCCTGACATTCGTGAAAAATATCTAATCTATCTAATATCTAAAAATAAATGAACAGTATTTTGCAGTCGGGCAACGTCTCACGATGAAGGATATGTGTTTGTTTTAATGCACGTTATTATAAGAGACGAATCTAGATATACCGTCGAATAACCTAAAGTTAATATCAGTATTATCTTTTGACCTTTTATCTCCAATAGTCCTACCGTATTGTCATACATTTAGGACTATGCATTGTCACAGGCTATGCATTATGTTATTCAAATCTGTTCTCCGTTGGTTGTATCTTAAAATGTGGCCTAACTAATTAATGCAAGTGCAATTGGAATAATCCCAAATGTGGCCCAACTAATAATTAATGCAATAATAATTAATGCAAGTGCAATTCAAAATGGAATAATCCCGAGAGCGCACATAACAGGCGCGCGCTTTCAGAACGAGCTACCCCAATGTCACGTCGGAATTCGACGTTTGGATGCGATGGACAAACGTCGAATTCTGACGTCTGCCGTGTGAGACCAGGTTGCTATCGGATACTTGTTATTCACATCCAATCTTCCGAGATTGTGCACACATCCTTTCTAGTGATGAATTATCAGAGCTACTGTAATAATCATAATAATAATAACCGTTATTTGTATAGCACTTTTCCTGCAAACGTTGCAGCTCAAAGTGCTTTAACAAAATAACAAAATAATATCAGAATTACTATAAGATTTAAACAAGTAGCCTAAATGCATACACACATATATACAATATATACTAATACTGTACCGTGTATCTTTTTGCAGGTATTTGCAGGTAGTATGTTTAACATGCAGATTCCTGCAGACAGGGTTGCGTTCCTCCATGGGTTAGCTGACAGGGCAGCACAGTGTGTCTGCTTTTAAAAGAGGAGGGGCGTCCAGACCATACCCATAAAAGACTTGAACTCAGACTGTCATTTCTCAATCCATAACCAAGTTGCTTGTAAGCTCCATTACGCTTCATATTGCATGGGCAGAATAAAAAAAAAGTTTGGTGGACAAAATAGGATACTGTTTCAATCTTCGATCTCCATCCCGGCAACGTTTGGCTTCTGTGATCTGCCTGAAGAGAAGATCTGTAATCTGCCTGAAGAGAGAGAAGAGGGGGACACAGGCGCACACCCGGACACAGCCGGGGGCTCAACAGGACTTGGTTTGTCTTAATCAAGGCTCATGACGACTTCGTTTCCCTCTCAGCGCATCAGACACACGAGTGACTCTATCGCCTCCTTCGGAAACAATCGTGGCAGGAAAGCTCTCTTTCTTTCAGGGTCTTCAGATGTGAACACACTTCTCTCCTGAGATAACCCGTGGAGCAGAGTCCGTATACCCTAAAGCTGTTTGGTGAACTATCTAAGTCACACGTTGAAACATGCAGCATCACCTGGACTTGGGGGCGCATTACTACCCCCCGGAGGTGCATCTTCCTGACCACAGGTCCCACCTGACCCCGGAGGTGCACCACCCTGACCACAGGTCCCATCGCTATAGGAGCTTCATGATCGAGGAGATCCTGACCGACCACCCGGACCACAAGCTGTCCGCCCCGGCGGGGGGGCTGCTCAAGTTTGGAGTACACGCGCTGTTATCCGCCCGGCCATACCATAACCATCTGGGTAAGCTCGGCCGGTTCTGTTACAAAGCTATAACACAACGTCTATATACGGGCATAATGTTGTCCAGTACTGTCATTTACATTGAATCGAATGATTAGATTTTATGGGACAACTTATGAATGAATGAATGAATGAATGAAAGCTTTATTTCGAACATGTGTAAAAAGAAATAGTTATAACAACAAAAGACAAAACAAAAACAAGAAAAAACAAAACAAAACAAAAAACACTATTTACTTAACATGTCCGAAAAGGAGTAGGAAGAAGCATAAGCTTATTTAATCCTACCCCTTCTCCAATACTCAGAGATTAATAATTAATAATCTGCAGTTGACTTCAATATTAATATAATGTTTTTTTTAAATTAAATCAAATTTATTTACATATTTACATATTTACCAACAATAGAAAACAGATAATGTAAATAAACAAATAATCTGTGAAAACAACTGGTGACTATCAAAGCCCAAACTTGGGGAAATGTACCTATAGGCCTAGTTAGGTCATTAGTTACCCAGAGCCCAATCCTGCACGGGCATAATGTTGTCCAGTACTAATCATTTAATTTGGCTCAAATTATTAGATTTTATGGGGAAAACAAATGTACCAAATGTATGTCAATATTTACCCCCCTGAGCCTAATCCACATGTCTCTTTAATGTCAACGATTATGATATGGCGCGTAAACATGTGGAGGCTCACACATAGGCTATATTATTGCTCTTCGTTTGAGGCAACTTACAACATATGGCTGGTTATTGGTAATATGCTTTTGCTGCAAAAGTCTCCGTGTTCAGACATAGAGCCCATCGTATAGCCTCGGGCATTGTCGTTGCATCCAAAATAAACAAGCGCACAGAACCCTTTACGCGCTGCCACAGCCTGGGTCACAGAGTGGACAGCGTTCGGCGCAGCGCTCCGTGCAATTTGGAAATCTTATTTTAATTTTTTTAATCTATATTTAACTTTGTGTCTACAAACGTGCAACATATTGTATGTCTACTTGTTACTTGTAGGCTTTTCGTCAAGGCAATAGTGTAACATTTGCTCTCACACACACACACACACACACACACACACACACACACACACACACACGCACACACACACACACACACACACACACACACACACACACACACACACACACACACACACACACACACACAGCTACCCAATCTCTGGTTAGTTAGTCGATACTTTCTATACTTTGGATTACTATAGGCCTGTATATTATGCTATATTAGTTGTGACACTATTTTCCTCAGTAAGTCAATGTCTTCATGTTTTAGATTAAATTAATGATTAGGCCTGTAGTGTACGGCCCGAATGGTCACGGCGAAATCACAGAAAAACACAATAGTTATACCTTGAAAATAATGCTAATGTCACTTCATTATGTCATTCAATAAAGACGTATTTAGATCATTAGGCTAGAGGATTTCCTGAATTCACATTAACACGATTGAATGTCCCTCCTCGTCAATTTTTATCATTTGATTGCCCTGTGATAAAATTACATTATTAGTAGACTACTTTTGTTTACATTTTGTTGTTGTTGTTGTTATTATTGTTATTGTATTTATTATTAGTGGTAGTAGCATTATTAGTACAGTTGCAGTTTTGAAGGCAGACCAAACGGGCATCCTAATGTTTTTAATATTACCTTTAAATGACTGTATTATTTTCTAAATGTCTTTTAATGTTAGTTGATGAATCTATATATTGTATATATTTGTATATGTATTTACTTGTTTAAATCTTATAGTCATTCTTATGTTATTTAGTTATTTTGTAAAAAGCACTTTGAGCTGTAACGTTTGCAGGAAAAGTTCTATACAAATAAAGGTTATTATTATTATTACTATTATTATATTATTACATTTTTATTATTATCATGTTCACTTGGTGCGCCGGTAGGATCTGCACTCTTATCCGGAGCCTCGGGGCTGCACGTGGGGTCGGTGTCTCACCACCTGCCCCTGGACCTGCACCTCCGCAGCAAGCTGGAGCACGACGGGGGGAGCAAGACCAAGAAGGGCCGCAGGAGCCGGACGGTCTTCACCGAGCTGCAGCTGATGGGCCTGGAGAAGAGATTTGAGAAACAGAAGTATCTCTCTACACCAGACAGGTAGCTAACAGAAGTATCTCTCCACACCAGACAGACAGGTAGCTAACAGAAGTATCTAGACAGGTCGTCTTCAGTGCATGTGAAATGTCGTCTCGTCAAATGTGATATGTAGGACTAATTTGTTTGGCATAACTGCTGTTTTAGAGAAGTGGCCAGACTAAGTGACGTGACTTAAGAATTAATTACTTGACTTGAAAATCAATTCGGCCTATTATCTCTTTTTTTCCCTTACAGGATAGACCTCGCTGAGTCGTTGGGCCTCAGTCAATTGCAAGTAAAAACGTGGTACCAGAACAGAAGAATGAAATGGAAGAAAATAGTAAGTTTTAGTGTTAGACCATCTACCATCTCTAGACTACGATGATGATGATGACGATGATGTTGATGATGACTACAATGATGTTGGTGGTGGTGGTGGTGGTGGTGGTGGTGGTGGTGATGATCAAATGTCCATTAACTCTTATAGTGCTGGTGAGACAGTTTGGTTACATAATGTCCTCTTGCGCCCATGCAGGTCTTACAGGGAGGGGGTCTGGAGTCTCCGACCAAACCCAAAGGACGCCCCAAGAAGAACTCCATCCCCTCCAGCGAGCAGCTCTCCGAGCAGGAGAGATCTCAGGACCTCGAGCGTCAGTCCGACGGCTCCACCTCGTCCTCACACTCAGACGCCAACCAAGAGGAATAAAAAACGTGTCTCTTCTGCTTCAACGTTTGAAGTTTTGGACGATGTGAATTCTACATACCTACACAGCCCCAGTGTGGGACGCGTTGTGGGGGCCAGTGGGATGGACGATGGACGATGGTCGATTGGTTGCTGGACACGGATGCTTCCTCGAGGTCGAAATGTTGCCATTATTTTTTTGAAGAACTGATGTTGACCCTTGAACTCTTGATGTTGAAGAACTGATGTTGACCCTTGAACCCTTGACCCCTGAAGAACTGATGTTGACCCTGTGTAGGCGGAACTCTTCTTTTGTAGGCCTATACTGTATGCTATTCACCTCCTCTCTCACCTACGTTTTGTTCATTTACCCTCCAACGCCCTTCCTCCAATGAAGGAACACCACGAACTTGGCCGCTCTCGAGTTGTAGAGGAGGGGGACAGAGACAGAGACAGAGACAGAGACAGACAGAGACAGAGACACCAGTAGGTCAACCCTTTCATTGCATTCGAAGGACCCACTTTTACATTTTACACACCTCTGTTTTGATATATTTCTATGTTTATCTTATAAGAATATTTTTGGATGTAATTATATTTTTTACACTAGCACTTAGTTGTTGTTGTTGTTGTTATTGTATTTTTCATGTTGAAGGGAAATTACGCCACCAAACGTTCCTGAATGACGTGAGACGTTAATGTGGACAGCTTGGAGAGATTAAACCCAGAATAACCATTTGGCTTTGTGAGCGTGGTCTCTTATCAGCTCCATGGGTCTTCTCTTTCTGTTGTTTTCCCCAAGCGGCTGTCCCCGTTATGTTCTTCTATTTCTAGTATATCATTACCACATTTGGGGGTATATGGGGGCCTATACACTAGTTTGCAAGAGTGATAAAAGTAAACAAAGTAATCAACAACAAGAGAACAAAAATTAGAAACTTTCTGGCACAATGTGAATGCTCTCGAAGGCCTATCATTGGACCATTTCAATGTACATAACAATTAGGGTATAAACAAACAATAGAAAAATAATATTGTGTTTCAAATAATTATCTATTGATATTACAAAATAAATTAACCTTGTTCAGTGACGGCATCAGGATATTTTATTCTTATTTAGCAAAGTGTTTATGATCAGGAGAATAATCAATTACTTTACTTTCATTGTTCATCACAAGAAGAGTAGAAAGAAGTGTCCTATCATGTCACTCCTTACATTTCAAACAGGAGGATGGACATGTTTCTATAAGGTGATTCATGATTACTCTGAATATTTGAATAGGATACACAGATAGTATCCGTTTGAAATAGTGACACTGATCATATCGTCCCAAGGTCTGCAGCGGGTTTAGCTAAAGCATTCGTTAGACCAAAATAGTGGAGCAAATTCAGAAAACTAAACAAAAAAAAACTAACAGATAATTGTTTGTATATCCACACGACAACCGTGTGATTGAAAAGCCTTGAATCGTTCTCGCAGCACGAACAAAGGAAACTATCTGACACATTTTGGGTCCGAGCAGAATTGGGGTTGTGTTCGTAAATACGCTCTGGGAATCTGAGCAGCACTCATGGAATGCCTCTTGTCCAATCAAATGACTTGGTCCCTTTGTGATGTTGAACCCAGTGTGCGTTCCGGCGCTCTAAGAGCAAATTTACGACCGCACTCTTGATGACAACATAATTTCACTCCTTTCGGTTCTAGCCTATGTACAGGCCGAGAGAGACCAGTAACCCAAGGAGGCTGTGGATGACACTGTTGAAATAAAAGGACATGCAGCCACATCAGAGCACATCCCCTTTTAGATCTCTCATTTGAAGACCAAGTGTTTAGTAACAAAGCTGCTTGCGGGTGATCCTCATTTGTCATTAAATCCTGAGTTCTGTGAGGGTATGGCGTGTTTACACTGCTCTGTAAATATGTGGTATGCGCAATATTTTCAGAGCTTAGAGGTTATTTATTTTTTAAAGAAATGTTTACAAAAAATTCTCTCATCAAAGAATGATTCAAGTGCTGACGATTAGATAATTGACTAGGATCCAATGCAACGAACAAATTGATCCAATTGGCAATACGTTATCATATACAATACATCCTCATATACAATTGGAGAGATTTTCCAGGGCGGTCTTTTTGCCCTTTTAACAATTTATGTTCTAAATGTTCAACCATATTGGGAACTCTGCTAGTCTGAAACGCAGGTGCCATGCACCATGGAGCTGAAACAACAGGTCTCCGGGTGCCATACAGGGCCACGTAGGCTCTCAGTCATTAGGCCTATAGGGTTGCTGATCAGAGTTCCAGGGCGAAGTTCCGAACGCAGCCTTTGGTCCACTCCCTTTGGTCCACTCCCTTTGGTCCACTCCCTTTGGTCCACTCCCTTTGGTCCACTCCCTTTGGTCCACTATACCTTTGGTCCACTCCCTTTGGTCCACTCCCTTTGGTCCACTCCCTTTGGTCCACTCCCTTTGGTCCACTCCCTTTGGTCCACTATACCTTTGGTCCACTCCCCACTCCCTTTGGTCCACTCCCTTTGGTCCACTATACCTTTGGTCCACTCCCTTTGGTCCACTCCCCACTACCTTTGGTCCACTCCCTTTGGTCCACTACCTTTGGTCCACTCCCTTTGGTCCACTCCCTTTGGTCCACTCCCTTTGGTCCACTCCAGGCTCCCCAACAGAGACGCACACACGGTCTGCTTAGCCACCAGGTCAGAGGTGATCATAAAGTTGCAGCTGACCCGTTGAACTTGATGAAGCCGATTTTAAATAATGTGTCTAGTGTCTTTACCATTCTATGAAAACAAATATGTTTATGTTTAATAGCATATAGGACCTCCGTCTCTGACCGCCTATCGACAACACAAGGCTGTTAAACACCCAAGGTTTGATCTTCCTGCTCCATCACCTCACCAGAAAGGGACCAGGTCAGCCGCCGTAGATGTCCGTCATTCAATCACGCGTTTAAACTCGATCTCTACCCGACATAACATAACATCCAAAGTGCTCAACATAAATAGGTTTCTATTGACAGACATCATCATATCGTGACGTTAGAATTATAAGGTTTTATCTCCATTTTTGTCAAAATTGAGTTTTTTACATAATCTGATCCATTAGATGTTTATTAATGCCTGTGTGGTGTTATTTTTAAAATGTTGACATTTTTTAGTCAGTAATTAATAAAATACAAAGGTTCCATCTCACAAAACATAATGGAATGTAAAAACTTTGACGCTCAATATCTCTGAACTGCCCTAAACGGAGATAGAACCTTATCATTCTAAACGGAGATAGAACCTTATCATTCTAAGCTCACGATATGCAAGCAATTTACGCTCCGAGGCTGAAACGGTTAGACATTAACCGTGCCAGTCCGCCGGGAACACGAGGGAGAGAGAACGCCACAAAACTTTCCAGTTTAATTCCTCCTATCTCTATTCTGAAGGCTTTTACAGAGGGGGTTTGTTAATATATCATTCATGATATGACGAGCCTGATTTATGTAACATTTTATTCCTAAAAACATGGCTGTTGTTTTATGGCTGTTGACAGTATGTTCAGATTTATGGAGTGATAAAAAGAGATATGCAAAACCCCGCTGTGTAAAAGCTGTTGACTCGATGTCAACAAGATGAAACACGAATCTTTAACCTGCTTTGTCCAATGTTCAGATTTATGTTCTTGAATCTCATGCAAATTAGCGCATATTTAATTAGACCCTATAACCCTAACCCATGTTTAAACATAACATTTCAGAAAACTTGTAATACAAAAAAAATATTTGCCGTAATGTAGGCCTAAGTGATTTACTGGGGAAGTTTCATGGTGATATTAGTTAATATTCTGACCCTCTTCACCTGCCGTGTCTCGCCTAACGGGCTTTCATCATCCAAACAAACGTCTACAAGTTTCATGTCATGTTCATTCCACTCTGCTATGATCGATGGTTTCTATAACGCGAAGGACATTTGGTGTGACACATATTTCGGCCTAACTGGCATCGCCCATCACTTCTAGTGAAGTCTCTGTCTTGGTCGTGAGTCGAGGGGACAAAAACTAAACTTTCTTGCGTCGCCAATTAAACTCAATGAACATCGTGTGAATATGACGAGGCTGTTGAAGCAACTCAGTGTGTGTTTGCGGGGTCGGCCTGGCATGCTGCAGGGACAGTGCTTTACAAATAAACGTTATTATTATTATTATTATTATTACATATTATTATTATTATTATTATTATTATTATTATTATTATTATTATTATTATTATTATCATCATCGCAAGCCCAGCAGGTTCAGGGAGATCAGATGACTTTGGTTGGGAGAGTTTGTGTCCTCGGGCTGGTCGCTAACATGCTTTACATAAAACATCAGATAGATTCATAATTAAAAGTGAAAAAATTAAAATGGGTCATCATATGTTTATATTAATTAATAATAAGAATAATAAGAATAATAATTCAATAGCCTAAATTAAAAGCTGAAAACAACTGTAAAAAATAAAATAAAAACAAATCAATCAGTTGAAAAAGAAAAAAAAAAGCTCTTTAGAATACACTCAATTAAAAGCCGAACAGAACTTTAAAAAAATAATATGTTGGTGATACCTAATGAGGCTAGGAGGCTAAATGGTTAATAAACTTGGACGTCTTATAACAAGTGTGTTTTATTAATGGGATGTCTCCTCTTAAAACGGTCGTGTTGACCTAGTGGACCTGGGCCTCAGCCTGTGCGTCTGATTACGGATGGATTTACAAAACAACTGGGCTAACTGCAATTACTAGTGTCAAAGGTTTTTAGTGACTTTAGGCGAGTTGACAACATAGTTATAACATTACTGCTATACAGTGTACATCACAAATCAATAACGGTTGGCTATGGTTTTATGAACGTTGGTCGCCAGCAGTCTTCCACAACGTAAATATTCCGGTTCATATATATTACCTTCCTTGCAGGTTTGTGGAAACACTAATTAATTTATATCCGATAATATATAGCCTACACAAGTTTGATTGAATATTTCCTGTTTTTATAGGCTAACCGAGGTTTACCGTGCACTCCGGCGCTCTCAGAGCGAATTTACGAACGCAGCCAGTGACTCCCAATTTAATTAAAGAGCGTTAGTTTCAATATGCGCACGAAGCTCAAGGTAATTTCATGCAAATGTAATATTTATTTATTTTGTAGATGTGTCAATTATTTCTCCTGGGTATTTTACCCACCTGTTATGTTGCGGGTCAAATTGGCCCATTTTACAGTTTGGCATTGCTGAAATGCTTTTTTTTTTTACTTTTAACATTTAAGATCCCACAAGATATGCTATCGAACATGTAAAAGACATGCAGCATTTACATTTTTTAAATTAAGAACATTATGTCCATTGTAGAATAATATGCATGTTGTGTTTTACGATGAAACGTAGATAAGACAAATATGGTCTGTATGGAATAAAAATGTGACAAGGGGGGATTTTTTTTTTTTTTTTAGGTAATGACTATTTGAAGGTGACTTATAAAGCATTGGGTCAATTTGACCAAGAGAACATAATGTCTATAGGCCTTGTTAAACATAGCACAGAGGTTAGTCATAGTACTATCAGTACATACTAGCTATTGACAAGCCTAAATGTTGCACAGTGACAGCAGTCTTCAGCCCTCCATCAGTCTGCAGCTCTGCATCAAACAACGTCTTATGACAACCAGAAACACATGCAGAATGTTTTATGTTTTATTGAAGCAACATATTTGTTGGAGATCTATGCCTATCAAGCAAACGACCAACATCCAACTGTGACGTGAAATGTGGGAATAATCATTTAGCCTCCACTAACTTCACAGACTGATATTATTACTACTTTACTGTCCAACTTATTCATATTAGTGAATAATTCATTTTCCTCGCTGCCAATTAGCCTACTCAGTGTTACGCCTGAATTAATTACACATCAGATGTTAAAAGTCAATGTTGATCAGCATTGTACATGTTCAATCGTTTCATCCAGTTGTTAATCTATTTTGTACGGTACATGCAACACGGGACAGCTTGTGATCAAACTCATTTGCGTCCCATAATTCTCCTAAGTCTCATCAGACACCACAGGCCTATACAGGTCCCCTGCAGCCTCAGAAGCTTCTGTGATGTATCAGCGTGTGTCACCAGAGCCGGTCCACGGTGCTTCTCTCAGTGGATCACGTGTGGCCAAGCTAAATCATCCACCCTATATCATGTCAAGTGTGTAACCCCCCCCCTATGTAATAAGCATAATGGCTTCCCCCTGTGGCCTGATGATGCTGGCTTGGTACGCTGAGGCAACAAAGACATGAAGATGGAGCTAATCTGTGGCATTAAACATTTCTCAACAGACCAGGTTGACGTTGTTAACTATATATTTTTTGTTATTGAAACAGTACATATTGTATATTATTTATCATTATTATTCAATCTTCTTGAATTGGGGGATTGGGAAATAATTGCTTTGGCAGGAAAGAAGAAAAAACAAAAATCCCAAATGGAATTAGTCTGGGTTTACATTAGCCACACTAACATGTGCTTATGAAGATGGGACGTTGTCACCCGTACAGGCTACTGTGGTACTTCCATACACCTAACACTGCGCTGTGGGCCTTTTTTTTAAATTATAAAACATTTCATTGAACTTAACTGTTGCAAAAAGAAGCCACAATGAACTGTAGTAGGCGACTGATGCACAGTCTATTCGGAGAAGAGGATTCAGGCGACGTGGACCACAGAACGGTCCTCTCAGCTGGAGGGTGATGTGCTCTTCACACACTTAATACCACAAGTGTACCATAACACCTTAACACCATAACACCATAACAGCAGATTATAGACCTGGGCTATCCCACTTTGAGGCCTTTTGCATCCTAAAGCAGCCATGTACTGAAGAGCATTATGTATGCCATTCCAATCCAGTTTAACAGGCACAGATATATATTGTTTTGATTTTTTTTAGAGACTAATAAATAAAAAATAAAAAAGAATGATATGATATGATACACATTTATAGCTCACAGGTTTAACAAACCCCCCCCCCAAAAAAATAAAAAATAAAAAATAAAAATAGTAGAGTAACACTGTTGATTAAAGTGATGTACAACCATAAAGACACGCCGTCCATCCCTCTCTCTCTCTCTGCGCTCTCCGACAGGCTCGCACACACATTTTTCTCCGTCCTGCTAAAGTGCCTGAATGAGGACGCCCTCATTGAACCGTTCCAAACTCGTTCTCTTGCTTTAAGTGAGGATTTAAAAAATCATCTCAATTTTCTCGGATTGGATGTTTAAAATTCCTGCTAATCATCCCCCGAAATAAAAAATAAATAAAAAAATCCTAGTGCACCTTGACTGATCCTGGTGGTCCTTTCCTAGCTTTCTAACAGTTCTCCGTTTCAGTGAAGCAGCCCTGCAGGCCCCCTGCAGCCCCCCTGACCTCCCTTCATCTCCCGCGCAGAGCTAATCAGTCCGTAGTGTTCACCCGGCCCGTCAAACTCATGTCACAGCCTAATCATATGCAGATTAATGACACGTCAACCCAAACATGGCAACGAGCCCTCCCAAAAAGAAAAAAAGAAAGGATCTCTTTTTCTTCAAACATTTTTTTTTTGCATTTTAGTTTTTCATAAAATGTGTGAGGTCAAACTATCCGTACTTAAAGAGCACTACTATAGTCGACGCAGGCGTTTGTCCACGTGCAGGTTTTCTCTCTGGGGGTTCTGAGTGTTGGAAAGCGATGATGACTTCCGACATCAATTACAATCAGGAGGAAGAGTCCGCCGCCAGGAATCCAGCTAGATTTGGACCATCCCGAGTTAGATGCAATTTAATCATTAAACGGGGGAGCCTCTGTGATAGTGTGTGTGGGGGGGTACTGTAGCGCTCTGGGGGCTAGGGAGGAGGAGGGGGAGGGGGTGACCCCAATTTTGGAAACGGGTGTTTGTGGAGTCAAAAGGTGCATGCTTAAACAGAGCCGGGGCGGGGGCCCGTGGGTTGAGCGTCCGCCCAGCCACACACGGGAGAGTTTCTCCACGATTAAAGACCCTCTGATTAATCTGGCCTATGTGCCAAAACTGCACATGCGGCGTATGATCCCAATTAGACTGAAACCCAACCCTGGGCCAGGCCCGGCTCCACATCAGCTCTGCCGATTCTCCCTTTTGTTTTCATTGGACTCCCCCTTGACGACATGCCTTTTTTGTCAAACTGTTATAAATTAAATTTCAAGCGATAATTTCGAGACGAACGATGCTTGCGATTAAGGGAGGTATGTTATCGTTACTTTGTATTATTGTGATGGAAGTGCATGCAGAGCGGGCCGCGTGATGACAAACACTTTCCTAAATACATTTTTTGTGTTAGCCAGCTCAACTGGAGCGAACCAGGGGTGCAGGCATTAATACTATTCTGGATTATATATCTCATATATCTCTTTGGAGAGCAGTCCATTCATTCAATGTGTGGTTTGTAAGATAAATGCAAGTGAAATGTTGAGTCGAAGCGAGAGAGTAGCTTTCAAACTAACTGCGTGTGCTAGTTTTTCAGGTTCCTGAAAAAGTTGTATTTGTAATCATGTCTTACAGCAGGATGTTAAATGTGATCAACTCTTTTTGCAGGGCGCCAAGTCACACCAAGTACACCAGGGTCACAAGCAAACCGCTCACTAGGAGCCAGACAATAAAAAACATTTGGGAAATTTGCCCCTTTAAGGTGCACTTCCAGTACCGTGGCTCTTCAGCTGTTGTTTTGACAACTACAGCACACATGTTTTACTCCACTGCAGTAGTGCTACCCATACTGTCACTACAGCTCTGCTAATGAATTGTAACGTTAGCCTGAGGCCAAGTTGTCTAGATAAAACTCTACTGTTCCACACAAGTATCAACTTCATTAGCAGTTTTTCTAACAAGAACTCAAGGGTTAAAAATACATTTCTGAAATGTGATGGTACAGTAGTATATCCACTCTGTCTGGTGTTTAGCAGCATAACATTCTGAGCAACAGAACTGTACATGAAAACATCTTTTTTTGAAACATTTTTTACGAGTTCTTACTTTTAATTAAGAATCTGTAACACGAGCGAATGCCACATATTATACGGCATGTCAACATTAGTTCATCAGTGCATTTATGAAAGACGGCAAAAAACTGATAATCGTGGAAAAATTGAAAAATCCATCATCCTTTCTATCAGTTGACAACCTTATACAGTCATACACTCAAGTCAGGGATCTCTTTACAAAATATCCACTTCAACCTAAGTCCCATTCATTATGAGCTTGAACTTTCACCACTTCTATGAGGGCAGAGAACCGGACAGGGCTTAGTGGAGGAGAACATTTGGGTTTGGAAATGATAGGGAATAAGGTCCCCACTGTTTCTCCGTTCACACAGATCACACAGAGAGAGTGGGCACTCTCCCAATGCTACAGTTTAAACTAAACACCATTTGTATGTGTCCACGGACCTCAGAGTTACACTTTATAATTCATAATGCCCCAAAATGAACATTCAACCTGCCATATCCATCTAAAGAGAAGGGTTATTTTCTTTTGGAATAGCTGAATTCTTGCTAAAACACACCCTTGGGTCTTTTAGTTCTATCGAAAAGACCTCAATAGGCTGCGTATATTAACGTCGCTGCAATAAACGGCAATTGTAACTATTACCGTGCTTATTATGATCGTCATCACTATTATTATCGATAACATTACCCAATAGTTATCTAATATCACCAGTAGTTCTTACTAATAGCAGCAGAAGATGTCTCCTCCTGCCAGTGTGTCTATGAGTACTCAAGAGTACGTTGAGAACTATTTGAATGAACAGCTCTTGAGGACCAGGAGAGAGGCTCTGAACCAGAGTATTAATCCAGCAGTTGCTCATTTCCACGTTTTGATAGACTTTCATTACGAGTTCCATTTCCTCCCTGCTAGTGTCAGGTGATTTCCCCCCAGCCCAGAGAATGACTGCTCAAAGTCATCCCCCTAATGGGAGCAGGCATTAGGGGGACATAAACAAGAGCACATCACCCCGTCCTCTCCTCTGCCAATGTGATGTTCCCTTTTAAGCCCTCCCTACCCCATCCAGTTACTGCTATGAACACACAGTTTGCAGGAAACGTCAGGCCCGGCGTGATTGATTTGAGATGGGCGATTCCCTGCCTTCATGCTTGTATAAAGCGAGACAGCTGTTGGGGGAGAAATCAAATTCCTGCAGGAGCTGTGGAAGGCATATTTTTTCCATCTCTTTAACTGAGCCGTCGGCTTTCACCAGAGTAAATAATACAACATGGCCGACATGTGGCAGGAGGTCAGTGAAACCCTCATTATATAGCAATTACTGCACAGAAACCCTTTCCTTTCAAAAATCCATCTTGAAAGTCAATCCCACTTTTTAGAGTTTTTCAGAAGTAAGACATGACAAGAAAGCGGAGGATAAGGCCTTCGCCGTGTGTCTGCTTTTCTGTATCTTTGGTAACAAGTTCAATATGCACGTATGGGTGCATAGCAAAAGGATTTTCCCCAATCTTTTTTATTTTTTATTTTGCGTGGGCTTCCTCTTAGGTTTTGTTTAACAACAAGACGGGCCCTCAGACCGTTCATGCATGTTTCTTCAAATGCTTTCCTTGTGAAAAGATTTGGAGTCAATTGTCATGTTTTAAATTAGATGGTTTTCTTTTTTTTCCTTTGTTTACCAAAAACTATAGTTCAGTTCTTTGTCTTAAGACAAACTGTTGTCTTAAAAAAAACAGAAAAAAAACAGAAAAGCTTAATCAGAGTTTGCCATATCTTACATCTTCCACACAGGATCCTTTTAAGTACAATACTTAAGTGTGCTACCTGAGTATGTGTATGCAGGGCTTAGACGCTTTTTCTCACATAAACAATTTAATCTCACATTACTGCTCGCCTTCACACATTATTGTCATGTGCAACAACTGCAGGTATTAATCTGACTCACTGGGTTGTAGTGAGTTGGAGGATAAAGGGCTCTTACTATCTAACACTACTAACTAACACTACTAACTAACACTTACTATCTAACACTACTAACTAACACTTACTATCTGACCTGTTGAAGCAGCCATCTCTCTAGCGCTGAGAAGCTCACCACAGGTTCTGCAGTGTAGTGATTTCCATTCATAGTCATTTCACTAGCGGTATGTTAATAGAACTCCCCCCCCCCCACCCAGACAATCTATTCATATTCCACATCAACCCCCCTTTGGTTAAAAAGCCCTCATGATTTTGTGAAAAAGTTTTTGTTTCAGGTGAAACACAGGTCCAATACCCCCCCCCAGTCAGTACCCCACAAGTCGCGTTGTCAATAAGAACCATCACAGATTTAAAGTGGACCCCTGCTTCAAAAGAAATGCATTGGCCTTGGCCGGTTTATAACCCGTTTAGCTCCTTCTCAAAGCCAGGTCTCTATCCTACAGAAACACAGTACACAACTCCGCTTGGTGGGTTACTCATAAAACCTAAAAAAAGAAAACATTTACTGAATCAAAACAACAACTCGCCATTGAGCAGTGTGTTTTTTTCAGAGGGCAGTGTTGCTAAATATAAACCAGAGTTATGGCCCTCTATCTAGACAGCCAGAAGTTATATTGTTTAACTCGTAAAGATTCTCTGTCCGTCAGCAAGGCCTGTGTGGTTTGGGCCCGGAGACCAGCAGCCATTAGTGGCCAAGCAATAGAATAATACAGTATTGTTTTTGTTTTTTTATTCTCTGCAGTTTATTTACTTAGATATTATCTCACATCCTTGAATTACTTCTATACTTCCGAAGCTCATTTGGTCCTAAACGCTTTGGAACTGTAATGGTCGGTAACGTACTGTGAACTCAATCATAATCATATTTTACATTATGTAGTTCATCAGGGTTACAGTATAAAACTTAATAAACACTCAATATAATTATATCTATATTTTCTTTGCTGTTATTCTCTTTTTGTGTGTCAAATACACTCTAAAGCCACTGCCTGCAATGCAGATCACTTGAAGATAGCGTACAATGCAGAACATAATTGTTTTTGTAAGTATTTTTTTTATTGTTTTTGTTTTTCGGGAATTTTCTCTTTGCTTGCACAGCATGTTCACGTTGCTTAGTTACGTTTATTGAGTCAAATTATGTTTGGTTAAAGGATAGTCAAACAAATACAATAAAAACATTCATCAATATACTGAAAAGAAAAAGCACATATCATTTTAATTACATACGTACTAACAACCTTCATTGGTAGTGCTAGTAATCATTAAAGTCTGTGCATGTGTATGTGCATATAAAAAATAAAATAAAAATATTATGTAATAAATAATAGCCCCCCACCCCTTCCCTCCCTACAAAGGTTGTATCTTATATAAGCACTCTGGTACAATGGATGTTATTTGCGTCATATTCACTTTCTTATAATTGAACCTGATAACGGTGACTACATTGGGAACATTAACAGCAGCCTTCAAACTCTTAACCCTGGTCCCTGTAGCAGCCACCATGTAGCAGCCACCATGTAGCAGCCACCATGTAGCTTACACACAGCATGTAGCCTAGCAGCCATCATGTAGCAGCCATCATGTAGCAGCCATCATGTAGCAGCATCAGGGCTCTCAAGTCTCACGCATTGGGCGTGAGACACACGCGGCGTGTGAACGGGTTGAAATGCTTGTGTCTCACGCCCAATGCGTGAGACTTGAGAGCCCTGCAGCATCATGGAGCAGCCATCATGTAGCAGCCATCATGTAGCAGCCATCATGTAGCAGCCATCATGTAGCAGCCATCATGTAGCTTACACACAGCATGTAGCTCACACACAGCGTGTAGCTTACACACAGCATGTTTAAGCCATTACAGACGTCAGGGGGACTATACATACTTCATCTCATTTACAATTTAGAATAATGGATCTTAATTTATAAAATCTGTATTGAAGAAAAAAAACAACGGTAAAGGATGTATCCTAGTTTTTAGAGTCCTGCAGGCACGGTGGTCGTCGGGGTCATTAGCTGGGATTGGACAAGCATGAAACAACCCACATTCCCTAATTTCATGCAATTGTTTTTAATTTTCCCAAACTTCCGCAGTGTGTCCAATCCTTTCTCGTTTTGTTTGATTGCTGGCTATAGAAATATTCATAGTGGATTAAAATAGCAGCAGAGGTCCATTGTGTTTGTAGGAGAAACGGCCTCGCTAAGCCTCCCAGATGTGCCTCACATGGGTCTGGAATCACTGGCTGCTTTCAGAGGGAACCAGAGGAGAGCTTTCCTCACTGGCCACTTGTGGAAAGAAATAAACTCCTGGCACAGTGACTGTATGTAACTCTATGATCGTTTTTTGAGACAATAAGTAATGGTGATGGCTGTAATTATTGTATTGTAACAATGACGAGCGGGGGTAGTGTTTACGTATGGAATAGTTTATCCTCAATGTGTGTTACAGTATACTGGACACAGATGACACGGCCGGGATTTACACATACATACATACAATACATACAATACATACATACATACATACTGTACATACATACATACATACATACTACATACATACATACATACATACATACTACATACATACTGTACATACATACATACAGACAGACAGACAGACAGACACACACACACACACACGAGGAAGAAGACCCTGAAACTACCAACGTATAGCACTACATCCTACTGAGGTCTGCTGTACTTCATGAAAGCTCACATCAGCAGGCTGTTCCATCAACTCTCCTCACATCAGCAGGCTGTTCCATCAACTCTCCTCACATCAGCAGGCTGTTCCATCAACTCTCCGGGATTAAACATTTACATGTTAGGCGCCTTGATGCAAAGCGCCTTTATGCAAAGCAACTGACAACATATACATTTGACGTAAGTGAATCATCTATCCATCAGCCATAGCAAGAACAAGTAGACTATGGTCGGGCCAGGGGCCATCGGCAGTCCTAATGCTTTTTGATGATTTTTTTTATTTACAGTGGGGAAATTGTACAGGGGGGTAGAGGGGATGTAGATGTCTCAGGAGGGACCGTTAAGGTGTAGCCTGAAGAGATGGATCTTCACATCTTCACTAGTCACTACATCAGAATGATGAAGATTCTTTCTCATTTGTCTTTAGTGTCTTTGTTCCCAGTCAACCGATCTGCCACTAAAACAAGCTCTCTCTCTCTCTCTCTCTCTCTCTCTCTCTCTCTCTCTCTCTCTCTCTCTCTCTCTCTCTCTCTCTCTCTCTCTCTCTCTCTCTCTCTCTCTCTCTCTCTCTCTCTCTCTCTCTCTCTCTCTCTCTCTCTCTCTCTCTCTCTCTCTCTCTCTCTCTCTCTCTCTCTCTCTCTCTCTCTCTCTCTCTCTCTCTCTCTCTCTCTCTCTCTCTCTCTCTCTCTCTCTCTCTCTCTCTCTCTCTCTCTCTCTCTCCATACCTCATCTGGTGAACCAGACATAGAATCTTCAAGACTGGACCTGAAGCAATGGATTTGGAGGCAAAGGAAAAAGGAGTCATACTGCTTATTATTGACAATCTAGTCTAGTGTGCTTATATAAGACATTGGAATGGACAAACACCTAGAAATAGACAGCCTAGATCACCGGCTCGGGGGATTAGGGCTGTGTTGGACCTGGCTTCAAGGGTGCTAAACTAAGTCATCAGTTATTCTAAGAACTTGGTCTTTTAGCAGCAAAGCTCGGTGCTAAACCACCCACCCTGAGATGTAGTATGTGTATGGCCAGTCCTAGTGAGGCGTAATGTTTTTCTGCAGTAATGAATGAATGAAGGCAAGAAAGTTCTTCAGCCAAAACGGGAAAGCTGTAAATGGAACAATGATGTTTGCAGTGAAAAAAAGGTAAATGAAAGAAAAAAAAAGATGTTTTTATTCCAAAAAGGCCACCCCATTCCAAAAGGGCACATTTTAGTAGTATTACAGTTACTTTTACGAGGAATTCAAAGGTGGATAATTGGACATTAACGTGCTCCAAATAATCTAATGAAATAACACATTCGCTGCCAAGAATATCTTACCCGTCTTAAATGGAAAAAACTTTCTGTAAAAAAAAAAAAAGAGAGAGAGAAAAAAGAAAGAAAAGGATTTGTTGAGGAGAACCATGCTTAAGTTGGCAATAGATCCATGACATGTTAACACAGCGGATGATAGGAGCAGCCATGCCAGTGCATCGCACCAAATTATGGGGCCGTGACTGTGCATTAAGGAGCTGACTCTCTTAAACACACTGATCAAAATATTAATGGTCCGCGTAAACACGAGCTCTTTATCTGACAGTGATTTACATTACAGAGACCTTAATCCAAGAGCACAAGCAGAGCTCCTCTCATTAGCTGTTACCCTTTACCTCACACTCTGGGGGACACACACAGGTGGGACGCTCAGACCCGGAGTAGCTATTGTGTTTATGTTATCTTTTCATAAGCTCTGTTTGAAATTTGTCAAACTGCATCATTGTTTAACTACGTGCCAGTCAAGGCTGGCCTGCCAGAAGGGCGCCTCTCTCCTAACCTGGCCCCGGGCCTCGCGGTCACACAGACAGGAGAGTTTAATGTCATATGTGCTTAAGCAAGTTCCACTATTGTTCTTCGACATACTTTGTTATTAATATTCCAATTCTTCCACCTGCTACTCCTCGCTACAGGTTTTAGCTCAGCTGTTCACACCGAACCAACTTTAAAACGTGCAGGGAAGTCTAACTCTAAGTCTAAGTCTAACTATGACTTTTGGTTTTGATACCTTTTGATACTTTTTAAATGTTATAAACTTGAAAGTGCACTTTTTTACATGGAGGTCTATGGAAACCAAAAGATAAAAAATGTAACCACTGCCGATCTTATACCTTTTAAGCTGTTAATACGATTTAAACTATGAATGCTTTCTGATACCTTTTACACTTTTTAAACTATTAAGCTTTTTTCTTTTTACTCCAAAAACTCTCATCCGGGTTAACTAACCAACTCTGCCACTCAATCAACCAACTCTCTCCCCATTCTCCCCTGGCTCATCCTGTCTATCTATCTAACATCCTTTACATCCATCAAACCAACCAATCACAACCATCTCTAACTTCATCTGCCACCATAATGAGACCATCTCACTACCCAACAAATCCATCTATCGAAACATCGTTACACCTTTTCTACTCCCAGAATAGCACTTTAGGAACTCGAGACGTTAGAATTATAAGGTTCCATTTTTGTCAAATTTTTTGTTTTTTTACATAATCTGATCCATTAGGTGTTTATTAATGCCTGTGTGG
>NC_137691.1:1657705-1672705 GCF_963989245.1 Nansenia antarctica
CGCTTTTCACTTCACACTCCCCTTCCTTTTCATCGCAAAACGCATAACGGCTTTGCCGCGGCCTAGCTTAATGGTACAACATATTTACAATATGTTTCAACAAAGAGAGTCATCATCATCATCAGGTGAGGTCTGGTGAGGTCTGTTTCACAATCGGGGCCGGGGAGAAAAAGGAAATGATGAAAAGTTAATCTTTTAATGCAACCCCCAGTCCTATTAACACTAGAACAGCTGTGCCTTTTTAGCTACTAGAAGAGCCGCCTCTCTTTACAATGCGAAGCTGCTATTTACACACAACGACCACTAGTTGGCCCGTCTTGTAAATTAGCCTGCTTCCTACACAGACACATCTGAAAAATAGCTTTGTATTAGCTTATCCTGATGTGATGTTGAACATGTAAGGATACTGGGTGGTAGAACGCACATGTCTAGGAAAGGTCATGAAAGGAGGGCCCTGAAATTTGATCGAGTGAAAAGATATTTAGCAACATTTTACTCACAGGGGTCAAATGACCCCTCATAACCCAGCACAGCGATGGGTCCTGCACCTGCCACATGTCAAAATGGGGCTTTAACATATATTAAACCTCCCTGGAACCTATACCTAGAGTCCTGTTGACAGCAGCCCTACAGCAGCCCAGCCCTATGTCTGTGTGAGGTATTGTCTTCTAGATTCTGTAGTGGAGGAAGAAAAATAAAGAATACACACACCCATGTTCTCATTTAACATGTTTCAACATATCTCTGTGACTCCGAGTCTGGTAGAACACAGGTTAATGTTCCTTTTTTTTTTTTTTTTTTTTTTTTTTACAATACACTCAAATACACAAAAAACTAAACATTGTGCATTCATAGTTAATATTCATTTGGGGGGGACGAACTAACCAGGGTATCTGTTACTAGTGAGACCCACGGCTGTAAACTGATGTTATCATAGGGCACACGCTGCTCACTATTCATGAAGCTCAGGCCTAATTACCTCCTGGGCCTAACAGGGTCGGCGTGGCCGGGAGAGGGAGAGGGAGAGAGAGAGAGAGGGAGGGAGAGGCCAGGAGAGAGAGGGAGAGAGAGAGAGACAGAGAGAGAGAGGGAGAGAGAGAGAGAGAGGGAGGGAGAGGCCAGGAGAGAGAGGGAGAGAGAGAGAGACAGAGAGAGAGAGGGAGAGAGAGAGAGAGAGAGAGAGAGAGGGAGGGAGAGGCCAGGAGAGAGAGAGAGAGAGGGCCAGGAGAGAGACAGAGAGAGAGAGGGAGAGAGAGATGGAGAGAGAGAGGGCCAGGAGAGAGAGAGGGAGCGAGGGAGGGCCAGGAGAGAGAGAGGGAGCGAGGGAGGGCCAGGAGAGAGAGAGGGAGAGAGAGAGAGAGAGAGAGAGAGGGAGAGAGAGAGAGGGAGGGCCAGGAGAGAGAGAGAGAGAGAGAGAGAGAGAGAGAGAGAGAGAGAGGGTGGACAGGCTGGTCTGGGAGGCCTGATGTGGCACAGATCTGTCACTGCTCTGCAAATTGATTCAGTGGCACGCTCCTTAAAAGAGAAGAAAAGGAGGGGTGAGGAGGGGGGGGGGGGGGGGGTGGTGTGGGGGGGGAAAAGACTTGCAGTTCATTCATTAATCACTGAGGTAAACAGCCCATCCAATGACACCTGGTAAGGTTAATGCCTGGGACCCTAGAGTAATTACCCCCCCGCCCCCCCCCACAGCCCTGCCAGCCACTCACATGAAAGCTTGTGATTATAAAGGAAATGGGAATTAGCAGAAACAGTTCGGAAAGGCGGTCTCAAGTTTGCTGGTAGCGAAGTGGGGCTCGCAAGAAGGAGGAGAAGGAGAAAGGGGGGGAAAAAAAATGGTTGAGCTGTGGGCTGATTGGAGTGTTCCCGAGGGGGCCGGGAGAGGGAGGGGGGCGGGGGGCCAGAGGTCAGAGGTCAGGCCTACACCAAATTAGTAGTGTCTGTTATTTGAAACCAAAATAAAGCAGGAGTAAATGATTTCCCCCAATGCTGTGAGTGCCGTTCTGGGCTCTCTGTCGAAACGACCGTGAGGCCACATCGCAATTAGTGGTTTGTTTCTTTTAGACTGAAATATGGCCATAATTCATAGCTTTCCGAGCCGTTTCGTTGGAAAGATGAATTCGCTGGCCAGACCGGAGAGGTAATTGAAACACATGATATGGCAATTTGTTACCCAAGCACACCAAGTACACAAGGTATTTTGCATAACGTTGTATAAAAGTCAAAAGATCCCAGGGAATAAAAAAACCCATTTGTTTCCAATAAGGTTGTAATCGAAAACTCTCCCTGTTAAAGATATTACACCTCTATTCATTAAAGAAGAACGAGGCATTAATCTTTTTTCGTGTACGGTACTGCTCCGCTTTGTAATGGTTCCAGTTAGTGTCTTAAGTGTCAAAATACACCAGGGTCGTACATAGCTCCCACTTCCCCTCTACTGTCCTGCCTGTACGTAGCTTACATTACCCTGGACGCAATGTTCTCCGGAGTTGGCTGGCCTGAATGTAAAGTCTAACGTCTAAGGCCCCTGTAGTATTTTGTCCGATATACAAAACACATATCAATTTCTTTCGTGTTTATATCACAAACCCCCGAAAAAATTATACTCTTTCCAGATTGATAATTCTGGACACTTTGTGTATGTACATTCAGTATCTGCCAAAGGCTTTATTTCCCTAAGATTTAACTGGCTAATCTTCTTGCAATGAGTCATTGCACTCGGAATGTAATAATTACTGTGTGAAGTACTGATCTAAATAAAAGTATTTCCATTCATAAGACTCGACTCCTTTCGTTTTCCAGAGTGTTGACCTGACTCTGTGATGCCCGTGCCAAAGTGGGGGGCAGAACATTAGAACAGTTTTCCTTCCCTTTCTGTGAAACCATTACTGCAAGACTTCAGAAATATGTCATTCTACTTCTGACTGTAGAGATGGAATTCATTTAGAGTTTTCAAAAGATTTCCTCTAATGTTGTGTAACGTTATATATTATAACTCCAACTCATTATCAATACCAGACTTGTATGCTTGCTCATGCTGGCATAGATCTCTTATTGTATTCCTCTGAATGTTAATTGTTACGTTATATTATCCTCTCTCTTTCACAGACTCCCACCTTGGGGGCTCGAGTGCTGCTGACGTCCTAGCCGTGCCCCCCCCCCACCATTGGAGCTATTACACCAAGTCCCTTAATGACACTTAATGATTTAATTGTGTAGAAATCATGGAAACAAAGTGATACATGACTTACTCAAACTGACATTAAGCAGACCCAAAGTCCATGTGTTCTCTCACCAAAAGAGAGATCTGGGTTCTCTCTCTGCGTCCGCTCTCTCTCTTCATCTGTGAACCACCTGGAGGGTTGGAGGAGACTTAAGAGATACATTTCATTAGAGATGTTGTTGTGTGACGTGTCAAGTACTGGGTAGTAGTGTGTGTGTGTGAGTGCAATGTTCAACAAACCTAAAAATAAATTTAAAAAACACACAAAAAACTCTAAATGTTTACGTTTCAGATAAAATGTTAAATGATTTTAAAGTCACTTTCACTGAATCTTATTATCTAACGTAGTTTTCCGTAAGTTCCCAGTGAAGTTGTTGTTGTTAGGAATGTCTTCCAGCCAGCGCGTTGGAGGGTATAGTAGTATAGTAGTATAGTAGTATAGTAGTATAGTAGTGTAGTAGTAGTGGAGCAGATTGCTGTGATTGCTCTTCCTCTAGAAGACTAGAAGATAATGCACTCAAGGACTCATATTTGTCAGATGGAATCGTCCAATGTGGAATAGGTTTAGATGATAAGCAGATTAGCAATTAATCGCGTCATTGAATTTCTTAAGGATGAGTCTGCTGTGCACTCTCGCTGTGTAACGGTAATGTCTCCTGAGAGAGTTTGGCAAAGCTCGTCCCAGCGCACATCTGCCGAGCTTGACCCCGAACCAGTGATAAATGGAAAACTACACTTAACATCCTTCGATAGAGGGTTCGCTTGTTTTTTTTTATGGGAAAGTTTACAAGTGCTCTGCAATAAATGAGGCCTCAAGTGCACTTAAAATGACAAGGGGTGTGGATTTAAATGTCTATACAGCAACAGGCCCGGGGTAACTGCTGCTGCAGCCATCGTTACCCATCCTCAGACACAGCCGTAATGGTACAAAGCTCAATCTGGCCTGGTCACTAGTGTTACAACACTCCCCATTATCAGCAAATTACTTTCAATGCAAGTGATGGTGACAAATTGACTTAGTAAGTATTATTCATCTGAAGTCTTAAATAAGTTAAAGTTTCGGCAAGATTCCAGAAGTTTATATATATTATTATAGTAATTTCATTATCATAATATATAATCTGATAATCTTTGGTGACAGTTTCACGATTAAACTGTACTTACTGCAGACGTGTGTTACTGTAGTTAATGTAGACATGTATTACTGTGGTTAATGCAGACATGTATTACTGTACTTCAACAAAATGGACATTTAGAATCTCTGAGAGACATCGAGGTCCATAAATGGAGAGGTTTGTATGAACTGGGTTGCCCTGGGTCTCCAGTCTAACAGATGATATGGTGTTTGTTTTGTGGTTTGCGATGCCGTTGAGAGGCTCGAATTGCCTTGATAGGACCTGCTTGTTGAGATTCGGGTTTCCCATTAGAGAGAGAAAAAAGCGATTCAGAAGTTTTACGGTTTTTGAGGAAAACCTAAGAGCACAAACATCACGGCCTTCACGGCTGAAACTCCAACGGGTTTTTGAAATCATCACACTTGGCCGTTCCTCTCTGTTTTTTGAAGATAGATTGATGAAATGACTTTTAAAGAGCCTGCAGTGAAGAAGTGCAGGTACCTTGATGAAATATGTCTTGTATACAATAGAGATTTTATTACTCCCATCGTTCAGGCGAAGACTTCTCCACGGTGCACTTTTCCACCGAGCGACTAATGTAAAATTCCTGGTCGGTGTTTATAATGTCCGTACATAGCAGGTGATTCACTCAATCAAAGTCGGCGGGCTTTAGCCAGGCCCTGACAACGTATGAATTGTGAATTACATGTAAGCACCCGAGAAGATGTGTCCTGTGTCAGGTCGTCGTCGAAATGAACAAGTTGTACATTAGCTACCATTACATGCACGATAAACAACACATTGCAGCTTTAAAAAAAAAAGTCATGTCAGGAACTGTTCTCCAACTGCTCTCCAACTGCTCTCCCGGAGCGCAAGCCTTAGCTCATAGCACCGCAGCTAGCTCATGGGTTATTTCAATCCCTTTCAATCTATCATTGATTCCGTCATATCTGAGCTCGCAGATGAGGCTAAAACTGTTAGCCAGCCATCTGCCTGGCTCATTGAAGACCCTGTACGCTGAATTAACAAAGGTTTCTGCATCGATAATCGTCACTCTTGCATGGCAGGAGAGGGTCTTCAGTGCAGGTCAGAGGCCTGCCACATGTAATCAGGGATGATCTTAAAGTCTCCAAGGAGAACAGGGAAAGACTCTTACCAATCCCAGATGGGATGTTGCTCACCCTTCACAGTGGCACGTGGACATGAACATGACCTCAGCTGGGCCAAAGCAAAGACGAAACTATCTAATCACGCAACAAAGGAAGCAAATAAACACAGTGTAACCCACGCATGACACAACCCACATACATACATACATACATACATACATACATACATACATACATACATACATACATACATGCATGCATGCATACATACATACATACATACATACATACATACGTACATACATACATGCATGCATGCATGCATACATACATACATACATACATACATACATTCATACATGCATGCATGCATGCATGCTTGCATACATACATACATACATACATACAGGCATCTCCTGGGGCAGCTAAAAGTGTAGGGGTCCTGTACAGGCAGCATCTGTATTGTTAGTGGCCCATAAGTGCTTTTTAATCGAACATGGGGAAAAAAGGTAAGGGCATGTTCTCTATTCACAATTCAGACTCTATGAAGAGATGAAAACACAGAAACACAGGACTAGGAGGCTCTGTGGGCCTCGGTGGATGTGGGGACAGCTTCATTATTCAGTGCTAAGTGTTAATGGAGCCTGTTGTTTAAAATGGCTGTCAAATCACCTGGATGTTTATTAACATCCTCATGGTCTTAATGCATTGGGACAAATTGCTCTAAATGAGCCTACTGGGTAATGCATGTCTAACTTATTTTAGTAAGTGACTTACAGTACGCGTAATTTCTCTGATGGAAAATGTAGCTGAAATTGTAGATGATTTCTTATTACAAGTAGGCCTAGTTCATTGAAATATGGTTTTCTAGAAATGGATGTCTGTGAAACTAACCCTTTATTTTCTTACACAACCAACCGTTTAGGACAAACCGACTGAAAAGGTGAGTAAAGGTGACCAGAGGCTTCTTACAGTTTACATGTTGTTGCTTAGATACCGACACTGTTTGGTGAACGTAAGTGTTTGAGCATTAATTGCAGAGGAGTAAAGTATGGCTGCAGACATTACCTCCCCCCCGCCTGCCCTCAAAAAAAGAAAACAGAAATCCTCACGCCAAGTTTAACCGGAGTGGAAGCCTTGGGATGGCTGCAGAGACTTCAGTCACGCTAAATTAACCAGCCTGACAATCACAGCGGACTTCATGTCTGACTTTTAAACATCTGCATACTTCTCAGGTTCAGTTTTGCTCATGCGTCTAAAAAAAGGGCAGCAGAAAGATTGTTATTGATAAGCCAGCACATGTCAGGTGCATACAGGCCTGTCTGGAAATGGAAATGTGTCGCCAACAACACAGACTGAGATCTAAAAATGAGAAAGTCGTCATGTCCAGGGGTTTGGTTGAGGTGGGGGTGGGGGTGGGGGGTGGGGCGAGGGGGTGGGGGGGGTTTCCCACAATGCCACGACTTGATTAAAACATTTGCGGTACTGAGCATATTTCCCCAGTGATGACATTTTATAATATTCTGTGTCCATGTCTGAGATGATTTTGAGTGTAGATAATTATCTTACGAGACGTCATTGACAATTTAATGAGCTCACTGACAGCTCACTCAAAATCCTGCATGTTATCCAGTGCGTGTTTGTTCATACGACTATTTCAAGTATATGTGGAATGCAATGTGCTCATACCAAAAGGAGGACACATTTTTTTGTCTAACGTTATTGATAATGACTCTGCGTGACATGCAAACTTAAATAAAAATGGATGGACAATTATTATCGCATTTCATTATCCCAAGAATATAGACTAAAATACTGGAGATACAACACAGACATTCGTAACTGTCACACGTTGATAACAACAGTTAAGTAAGTCAGTGATTTGCTTGGCAAAGCAACCTTCCAATATCCAGAGAATCCCTCATGAAGTCATTAATGCTCAAATGTTGAATATATCCTCCGTCATCAATCAATCTGATACAAGCAGATCCCGGTTTTGCCTGAGAAAGACACACAATAAGAGCAGCGCATTTGTGAAGTCATCTTTCATGCTTACTGGGACAGCAGCAGGGTCAATGAAGATATGTTTTTCACTCTAGGCCTATAACCTCAATGGCAAACAGCACAATAAAGTATTTTGGGTTGAAAAACGCCGGTGTGATTGAAATGTAATTAGTTTCCTATACATCATCCACACGACAGGTTTATCTAAGGCGAGGACAGGGTCTTTTGAAAATGCTTTTCTCACTGAATGTGATTCATAAAGACTTGACAATGTGCAGTCAAATTAAGAGAGATGGCGCTTGTGCAGTGCAAATGGCCCATGGCGGAGCTCAAACACTAAACTAGTTTGTAAATGTGTCATAAATCTCAGAAACACCCAGCCCAGTGACACCTACCATCCACATTTCACACTTGGGGAGTTCACTGTTGAGACTGTTAAATAGTTGGTTATCATTTGACCTGTGCAGCAATTAAAGTAGTTGTGGGCTGTGTTTACTAAAGCCTTTGTGTGGAGGAATCCCGTTGGAAACAGTGATTACTGCAGCTAAAGTGTGATCTCTTTCTCTTGAAAGCGTTTGATTAGCAAGCCAGACCCCATCCACATGAATCACTGTTGCATGAGTGCAATGGGATTATTATTTTTTTGGCAATGATTCCGTTTTGCAGTAAGCATTAAAACATGTTGTATTTGGTCAAAAGCCGTGAGCCATCCCAAAGGGGATGAAATGCAAACAGTGCAATTAGGAGGGGTGCAAAAAAAATCAACAATGTAGAAAAAAAGTGGGAAAACATCTTCCCCATCGGAGTCACCCCAGAGGTTACTGTGTTCCCAGGCTTACTACACTACCTGGGTCATTTTTTTAATACGGTGCCTTTTCCGTCCCCAGTACTAAATCATGTTGTATTTTGTCTAAATTTCGACAAATACTAATTCCATTAGTTTTTTCATGTATAATCAATTGTTATTGTACATTTTAAAAGCTTTGGTTAAAGATGTAAATTGGATTTTGCATGGGATTTGGGATGTCCCCAGTGTTGTTCATTAAACTTCAATCCAAAAAATAACTATTAAAAACATATACATTTCCAAATATGTTATTATTATTTCATTTTCCTGATCAATATCTATTGAAATCAAATATAGTTTTTATCCATTTTTTAATTTTATTTTGTACAAAAAAGAAAGGGTTTGCTTACAATATTGCTTGTCCCTGCCATCACTGTCCACCCTGTTATGCTGTGTTAATGTCCCTTTTAAAAGAAAACCATATTTCTCAATCACATCACTCTCATGAGGTGACATCACATCAGTGGAGGGGATTTCAAATGTTGTAAGCTGTGTGATTTTCTACCTCTTTTACCATCTGATTTTTATGTTTTTATCCAGTGAGTTTAATGTGGTTGACCATAACGTGTCCACCCTGTTATGCCTAAATATTGAGGAGATCAATCAAATTGAATAATTTCAAAAAAAGTATTTAGTGCAAATTAGATTCCTCATCAAGTATTCATGGTCATTCTAGGCATTATGCTAACACAGGCAGGCTAAAGGCTAACTTTAACTCAAAATGTCCACCCTGTTAGTGTCCACCCTGTTATGTGTCCACTCTGTTCTGGAGACACTCGCCCTATTCAACTACAGAGGGTATTCTAAATAAAATAAAATGTAGGTGCCTGAGCTCGACCACTATGTTTTTCAGCAAGCTAGATATGTCCTTTATATAATAGAATATTAAAATATAGATAAATCAACAATTTATTTTTCACAAGTTATGAAGTCCAAATGGCACCGTATAAAAAAAATGACCCACCTTCTCATTGAGTCCGCTAGCGAATTAAATCATTAGGATTGTAGACATAGGGGCCCCGCGGTGGCGCAGCGGTCTAAGCATCAGTCTCTGGTGCAAGCTGCCCACTGGGGACTGGGATCGAAACCCGGTCTCGCCAGACCCGGATATGGCCGGGGCCCACGGGGAGCAGCATATTGGACGGCCGCTCCCGAGGGTGGTATAGGCTATTTTTCCGGATAAGGATCCGTCGCGCAACACCGCCCCCGTCTGGTGCCGGAATAACAGTGTTGGGTTCGAGGGGCCGGTAGCTAGTCTATCGGCTCTCTCATCTGGGCTGCCGGCCACGGGGTGCGCGTGCGGCCGATCCTACGCAATAGGCGACAGGGGATAATTGGACACTAGGTTGGGTATAATTGGATACTAAATTGGGTGAAAAAGGGATAAAATCAAAAAAAAGAAGAAAAAAAAAGGATTGTAGACATAACTTAATTTCATGACAATATTATCTCTTAATTTCTATGAACATATGATCAGTTTATTGAAAAATAAACAGACTGGGGTCTGCAAACCTTGGAGGGTGTGTGTTCGTTTTTTAGTCACCGTTTATTCCGTGTCTCTGTGCCAAGGCCACAGGTGTTCATACAGTTCTGCTGGGCGAGGAATAACTAAATAACTACCCCTCGACCACAGATATTACCATGTTCAAGACCCGTCATTTGGACGAACTTTGGAGTTGAGTGAAACTCTCATTGCGGCATAGTTATTAGCATACAGCCAGCAGAGTCACTTAGTGTTATTTTCCTAGTGGGTGGTCCCCCCCCCGGCCCCCCCCCCCTCCCTCCACTTGATGTGGAAACTGAATTAGAGCGGGGCCAATTTCTCCCGTGATCTGGAAACATTCTTTACCTTCCAGAAATTAGCTTAATATAGAGACGTAATAAAACACCTTCAGCCCCCTGGCATGTTGTTTTACCAAATAACATCTAACTGGCCATTACTCCCCATTAAGGCTAATGGTCAGACTAATTACGATAATTCCATAAAAGGCACTGTGTTTAGACCAAACTGTGGACGAGCATTAACTTAATGACAAGACTGACCTTTTAAATGCTGCCAATGCGCGTTTTTTTTTTTTTTAATAGGCTATTAGTCCCTCAAGCTCTTTTTTTGTATTTGTCTGTATATAGAAAAGGCTTTCTCAGCGTTCTGGACGGTCACCAAGTATGTCTGAATCAGTCTGAATCTCAGCTGAGGTAATAACATAACAGTCGAAATACATAATCCAGTAGGCCTATAACGTAAAGACAATGAAAAACACTTTAATTGCCAGGATTGTAACTAAGGGATGGTCATATTCTGAGTTAGAATATACTAACAATGACATGATGAATTTGATACCCTGCATTTCTTGACACCTTGTCAGACAACTACCTCCAGGGTGACTAGGGGCCTCCCTGTCCTTATCAGACGGAATGTGTGGACACGACAACGAGCGGTTCCTCTCACGGTTAAACCACCAGTAGAGACACCTTGGCTTGAAATACATCTTTTCAACCGAGTGACAGCTAACAAATTCCAAAGGAATATGTTTTGTCTGACAAAACCACAAAAAAAAACGGTGAAAAGGATTGACTGCAGTTAGCAAAAGAATGCATTAAAGGGCCCCTCAAATATTTATTTTCTCCATCTCGTTTCCTCCAAATTCTTTGAAATCCTTTTTTTTTCCTTGAGTGTGCCACATCGCCTCTCTCTCTCTCTCTGTCTCTGTCTCTGTCTCTGTCTCTGTCTCTGTCTCTGTCTCTGTCTCTCTCTCTCTCTCTCTCTCTCTCTCTCTCTCTCTCTCTCTCTCTCTCTCTTCTCTCTCTCCTCTCTCTCTCTCTCTCTCTCTCTCTCTCTCTCTCTCATTCTCTTCTCTCTCTCTCTCTCCTCTCTCTCTCTCTCTCATCTCTCTCTCCTCTCTCTCTCTCTCTCTCTCTCTCACTCTCTCTCTCCCAAATGTGAAAACAGTTTCACGTCTGTGGTATTTTAGATTATTTTGTTCCAGGCGTTATTTGCTTTTTAAAAAAGCAGCATCCAGTATTAATTGTGTCCCATGCTGATTAACACTGCGCCTGGCTGCGCTGTTGTCCCAGGTGCGCCGTGTTTGGAGAGAGAGAACCGTCCAACATTACATACTTCACAGAGGAAGTCTCTCCCATAGGCCAAGGTCTGCCGAGCCAGACCACATTGAAACACTCTTTTCTGTGTTGTGTGTGTGTGTGTGTGTGTGTGTGTGTGTGTGTATCTGTGTGTGTGTGTGTGTGTGTGCTTTTACTTCCTCGAAAACTCTGTTGTTAAACGTTGGGATTTGTGTAATAGTGACACACAAGGAGCATGCAGGTTCAGGTCAGACATGAACTGGCGGGGTTCCCCCGGACCTGCTGGGATTACTAGACAAGTCAGAACAATTAGTATTGTTTTCTTTATCTCAGCATCCAGGAGGGTAGTAGGCGTACATAGTACTGGCTCCCCCAGACGTTTGTTTGGATCATTGCTTCGTAGCTTTCAACACAGAAGATTAACCTGAATAGTTGTCATCTGAGTGAATGGAAATTGGAGGATTAGTGCCGTGTTGTTTAGACTGGGATTGTCATATACAATAGACACAACAGCTGCTGTAACAGATCCAACACAATCATGTGACATTTCCCCCTCTCTCCGACTGCATTATCGTAAAAAAAAAAAAATGTACCTCATTTTTATCTTCTCTCTTCCACTTTTCCACTTAGCCATTTCTGCGCGGGGCTCGAAATGACAATGTAGCTATGAGTTATGAATCTGTAACAGCCCTTCATATTCTACGGCCACACCGTTTCCATATAGCCCACCAACCAGCATTCACCACCATGCCTGCATGCATTTAAATATGTGTAAGGTTCTTCTCTTCTTAGCATTGCTGGCAGCAGTCCAGCGGGCTTAATAAAATAAGTGTTATTATTCCTGACTGCGCTCAGCGGCACCACCCGGCCGGTGTGTGTTTCAGTAGGTGTACCTACGGCCTGGGTCCCGTTAAACGGTGTTGATTAGGCCAATTGGAGGATTCAAAAACGGGGCTGATGCTTTGATTCGGCCTGATTGCTGTTTTGAAGGAAACGGGCGAGGGTGGGACATATGGGTCTGTCAGGAATTGTTTGGCATATTCCATACCATCCGCCCTCCAATTTTTTTACGCATTTAGATTTTTTCTCTTACCATCTAAATTGCGGGTGACTGACTAACTGCATGATGAGGCAATAGGCTAATGTGATTTTTTTTTTATTTGAATGTTTCATTTTCCTGACATCAACAGCAAACGGCTGAGTGTTAAGGACCCACATGAGTGAGAGAATGACTTAACTGCGACGCGTAAACAGCGCGCAGAAATCTGAAGACATACGCATGTTTTCTTAGCTGAGACGGTACGCTGTTAGGACTTTTTTTTTTATCAAATTGTTTCCGTTTCAGATGGGTATGGGATACAAACATTTGGACATTTTTGGCTTCAAGATGGAAAGCCTCCAGACGACGCAAGCGGCCTGGCTGTGTTCTCCGTGTGTCATGACAGGCCTTCTACTCCTCGTTCACTCCCAGTTGAACGATGAGACATCGGCCGTCCACACTGGACCAGAGCCCAGCTGCCTGTGCCGGAGTCTCCAGCCTCCACAGTCAGAGAGAGCAGCTGGAATGAATACAGAGTCCAGGCCCTCTAGGGTGAATACAGAGTCCAGGCCCTCTAGGGTGAATACAGAGTCCAGGCCCTCTAGGGTGAATACAGAGTCCAGGCCCTCTAGGGTGAATACAGAGTCCAGGCCCTCTAGGGTGAATACAGAGTCCAGGCCCTCTAGGGTGAATACAGAGTCCAGGCCCTCTAGGGTGGGTGGGTGTTTTTTCCACCCTCGGTCCTCGGTTCACCGTTCACGTCTACTCTGCGCAGGAGCGCGCCAGGGAGGTTGAGTGATACCAGTCAGAACTTTGGCTAATGGTCACCTCCCAGGTCCACTTCCCAGGCCCACCACCACCACCACCACCTCCCAGGTCCTGGTCCACCTCCCAAGTCCTCCTCCTCTTCCTCCCCCCAAGTCCTCCTCCTCCTCTTCCTCCCCCCAAGTCCTCCTCCTCCTCCTCTTCCTCCCCCCAAGTCCCCCCGGGTCCGCGGTCCGAGTTTCTGTCCAGCGAAAAACCACGTTTCCGCTTTCTCTTCGGGTCTTATTCGGAGGTGGTGATTGACAGGCCGCCATTAAGCAGGTTCAAAAGAAATGGACCAGAGAAAAGCAAGAGAGGGTAAAAAAATATATAAAAAAAAAAAAAACACAAATGAAGGAATATATTTTCAACAATGTGCAATTTTTGCAGCCAAAAGTTTTTTTTTAGACGGATCATGCAGACGCATATTGTTGATGACAATACTGCAATGCTTAAAAAAAAAATCATATTCACATTAATTCACCGCTGTAGACAAGCGTGTGTAGTAGGCCTAGTCGTGGTGGTGAAGGAGCAACGTGCACAGCGCGCATGCGCAGGCCCCACTGATGAATTAGTCAACTGTTCTCGCAGTCAGTCGGTGAATCGAAATACATTATTTCTCCAGCCATGCCTGACGTACAGTAATTAATGTACATACATGCTCCCGTTTCCCCCGCTTCCCCGGCCTCTCCCTCTGCTGTTGAAACATGAATGACTCTCTCAAGTAGGCCAGGGCATATTTCAACAACTGTCTTCCTTCTTTAGCATACTTAATCAACAGCCATACATAGAAAAGGACAACATAAGTGTTATTGCTTAAACTCAAAATGTCTTTGACGCACATACAGTACCTACCCCCCCGCCTCTAGCTTCTGATTAACATCTCCTTCTCTCCAGCCAGGACCTTCTATGAATTAGCTGTGATCATTTTAAAGCCATTGTGAATGACAGGGCGTATTAGGTTCAATATGTCCTCCTCCACACTCATTACATACATGTGCTCCACATGGGAACTGACTTACACTTTACATCGTTAGGACCCAAATTATTATTGCTTCCTTCAGTCATGGTAGTAACATGAACTACCGGCAGAAATGCAATTATCATGCCCGCGGTGACGCCTGCCCTGTGCGGGACGGCCATCAGCGTCACGAGTGTCATTAAGTAATCACGGGACGGGCTCTGTTTGAAAGGTTGACAATAATGGTTTTCAAGTTACGGTATTTTTTCGATAACTATCAAAAGCTGGAGGCTAATTTCATCAATATAATTGGAAAAATTCAAGAATATTATGTATATATGATGTCATGAAAAGCAAAAAATAAATAAAAAAGGACCTAAAAATAATAATTAGAGAATATTTTTTTTTCTCCCAGCACTTCAAGGAGAGTATAGAGTGTTGAAGCCCCCCGAGCCCTTTACGGCCATGTTGGGGGGGGTGGGGGGGGCTGATAAGTGTGTCGACAAGGGTGCAGAAAGGAGAGAGAGGGAGGGAGGGAGGGAGAGAGAGAGAGGGAGGGAGGGAGAGAGGGAGGGAGAGAGGGAGGGAGAGAGGGAGGGAGGGAGGGAGGGAGGGAGGGAGAGAGAGAGGGAGGGAGGGAGGGAGGGAGAGAGGGAGGGAGGGAGGGAGGAAGGGAGGGAGGGAGAGAGGGAGGGAGGCAGAGAGGGAGGGAGAGAGGGAGGGAGAGAGAGAAGGGGCAGGCCTCAAGAGGCGTTCTACAGGGGTAAAATGGGGGCAGGGCTGAAACGAGGGGAGGGTGGGGGGGTGGAGGGGAGGGGGG
>NC_137691.1:1682519-1685019 GCF_963989245.1 Nansenia antarctica
CCTCTCCTCTCCTCTCCCCTCCCCTCCTCTCCCCTCCTCTCCTCTCCCTCCTCTCCTCTCCTCTCCCCTCCCCTCCCCTCCTCTCCCTCCCTCTCCTCTCCCCTCCTCTCCTCTCCACTCCCCTCCTCTCCTCTCCTCTCCTCTCCTCTCCTCTCCCCTCCCCTCCCCTCCTCTCCCCTCCCTCTCCTCTCCCCTCCTCTCCTCTCCCCTCCTCCCCTCCCCTCCTCTCCCCTCCTCTCCTCTCCCCTCCTCTCCTCTCCTCTCCCCTCCCCTCCCCTCCTCTCCCCTCCTCTCCCCTCCTCTCCTCTCCTCTCCTCTCCTCTCCTCTCCCCTCCCCTCCTCCTCCCCTCCCTCTCCTCTCCTCTCCTCTCCTCTCCTCTCCTCTCCCCTCCCCTCCCCTCCCCTCCTCTCCCCTCCCTCTCCTCTCCCCTCCTCTCCTCTCCCCTCCTCCCCTCCCCTCCCCTCCTCTCCTCTCCTCTCCTCTCCTCTCCTCTCCTCTCCTCTCCTCTCCCCTCCCCTCCCCTCCTCTCCCCTCCTCTCCCCTCCCCTCCTCTCCCCTCCTCTCCTCTCCCCTCCTCTCCTCTCCTCTCCCCTCCCCTCCCCTCCTCTCCCCCTCCCTCTCCTCTCCCCTCCCCTCCTCTCCTCTCCTCTCCTCTCCTCTCCTCTCCTCTCCCCTCCCCTCCCCTCCTCTCCCTCTCCTCTCCCCTCCTCTCCTCTCCCCTCCTCCCCTCCCCTCCTCTCCCTCCTCTCCTCTCCCCTCCTCTCCTCTCCTCTCCCCTCCCCTCCCCTCCTCTCCCCTCCTCTCCCCCTCCTCTCCTCTCCTCCTCTCCTCTCCTCTCCTCTCCTCTCCCATCCCCTCCCCTCCTCTCCCCTCCCTCTCTCCTCTCCTCCTCCTCTCCTCTCCCCTCCCCTCCCCTCCTCTCCCCTCCCTCTCCTCTCCCCTCCTCTCCTCTCCCCTCCTCCCCTCCTCTCCTCTCCTCTCCTCTCCTCTCCTCTCCCCTCCCCTCCCCTCCTCTCCCCTCCTCTCCCCTCCCCTCCCCTCCTCTCCCCTCCCTCTCCTCTCCCCTCTCTCCTCTCCCCTCCTCCCCTCCCCTCCCCTCCTCTCCTCTCCTCTCCTCTCCCCTCCCCTCCCCTCCTCTCCCCTCCCTCTCCTCTCCCTCCTCTCCTCTCCCCTCCTCCCCTCCCCTCCCCTCCTCTCCTCTCCTCTCCTCTCCTCTCCTCTCCCTCTCCCCTCCCCTCCCCTCCTCTCCCCTCCTCTCCTCTCCTCTCCTCTCCAGCGGTTAAAGAGAAGTGAGCGATCTGATTACTCTGTTCACCCCAGACAGCAGATGCTTCAGGCGGGAGACTCAGACACGGCTGTTGTTTTCCTCCACCACTTATCATCGAGTGTTTGACCACCAAGGGCCATAATTTACCGGCTCATCCCTCACCTCTGTGTGATAGCATCTGCACAATTACGTACGCACACAAAGGGTGACGATACCCCCCCACCCCCCCCAACGCTCGCAGCGGCCGTCACACTCCATTTAAGCTCAACAAACGCCCAGGGATGTTTTCATGATTAAAGGTCTGATAGTGTGTGTGGGATGAACACAAGGCCTTGTGAGCACAGCCCCCTGCACGGTGGTATGGGTACTGGTAGTGTTGTGGAAACTGAGGTGGCTGGCTGGCTATCTGAGATTGGCTGAGAGGAATTAAAATAGGCTATACACTCGTTCAAGATTATTAAGATAATAATAACAGGAATGTAGGCAAGTAGGATTGCAGTAACCTGTCACAGTCTTTGATTGTTTTTTAAGTGAGTCATTAGTTAGTGTTTAAGTTGTACGTAATGACACCAGGTCCTGAGAATCTCAGTAATGTCAATGGCAAGAACAAACCTTCACCAGACAGACTTGAATAAAAGCATACTTGTGTCGTGTCACTCACATGATGATAATGATAATAATAATAATAATAATAATAATAATAATAACTTTTATTTGTATAGTGCTTTTCCTGCAAACGTTGCAGCTCAAAGTTCTTTAATGGTGACAACAGTAGCAGCCAGTGGTCACCTGCATGAGAGTTGGCTAGTAGCTGCCTGTGTGTAATGAGTCTGATGTCAGCTGGTGAAATCATAAACCATTTGCCTTAGTTATCTTTTTTTTTTTTTTTTTTTACACATAGTCTGAAACTACTGATTGTAAGCTTTCAAATGATGCGTCATACATTGAAATCGGAAAAGAATTCAAGACGACACGAGTATTTGAATGTTGGTGCACTGAATGGGAATGCGACAGGAGAAAAGTGACTCTGATCAAACCAACAACAAACGCTGCTAACAGCTAGCGGCTAACAGCTAAGAGTGGTACATCGCTACAAACGTCTAACTGCGTTTTTATAACATCACAACCTGCTGAGAGAACATGGACATGCTAAAAACACATAACTACACATAATTAGATGAACACACAGTTCTTGCTTTTGAACACGTCCTAAAACGAAAGTATGTTTACAA
>NC_137691.1:1690019-1722519 GCF_963989245.1 Nansenia antarctica
CTACTACTACTACTACTACTACTACTACTACTACTACTACTACTACTACTACTACTACTACTACTACTACTACTACTACTACTACTACTACTACTACTACTACTACTACTACTACTACTACTACTACTACTACTACTACTACTACTACTACTACTACTACTACTACTACTACTACTACTACTACTACTACTACTACTACTACTACTACTACTACTACTACTACTACTACTACTACTACTACTACTACTACTACTACTACTACTACTACTACTACTACTACTACTACTACTACTACTACTACTACTACTACTACTACTACTACTACTACTACTACTACTACTACTACTACTACTACTACTACTACTACTACTACTACTACTACTACTACTACTACTACTACTACCGGTACTACTACTAGAAAATCTGTATGATATGGCCTGGTAAGAGGACAGATATGATATGGTATGGTAACAGATATGATATGGCCTGGTAAGAGGACAGATATGATATGGCATGGTAACAGATATGATATGGCATGGTAAGGGGACAGATGTTTGCGTTTGTGTGTTGCAAACCTATGTTGCGTTTGTTGCCTGGCCATTCTGTTAGTGAAGCTCCATCACAGAGGTTAGATCATAGGAGGGTTTGATCCCACTAGTGTGAAACACGTTGCTCTCTCATTTACGCTCTGCGAGGTCATCAAGAGTTTAAAGTCTTCATGTTTGGAAACGAATGCTGTTAAAAGCATTACCTCCAGTCATGTTCCATCTCCCCAGTGTGTATTGATGATACATACAGTACTGTATTACTGTTTTGTTGACTATCTATGGACATAGAAATCGTCAGATTCTAGAGCAGCATACTGTAAGTGGAAGTTATTATCTAGATGGCAGTTATATCTCTAAGTTATTGTTGGTGATGAGTGAATTATATGCAAGTGGAGCTGTTTCTTGTGTCTACTCCATCCAGTTCAGTTGATTTATGCTTTTTTGCTTCAAAGAAACCGTCACTACATCTGCATGTTTGTAGATGAATGAATGTGATGCATGTTTGCATTTATTTAAAGAAAATAAATAAATCGAGTTGTGCAGAGTTGGTTTTAGGAATAATATTGAGTTAAAAATATTGTTTATGTTTATGTAATAATATGTATGGACATATGTTGTACTGTATGGACCACTGTATGACATGTATCACAACAACATGTATTACAACTTCTAGTTTTATACTACTGTTTGATTGATTGAGAATGTTTATTTTGGTCCCCTATACAATTCACAATACAGATATAAAAAAATGTACACAGTCACAATGCATAACACCAGGACCAAAAAGGTGTAGGCTGAAGCCATGGCTTATTGCGCCTACCCTTGTCACATATGTTTTTTTCCCCGTTTTTTTTTCATGAATGCATAATCAAAACATTGAAACTTTTACAAACAACATTTCACTTACGCATGTCAACAAAAAGTTAAAAAAATACCAAACAAAAACTATATTTAAACCTCTGTTTTATACTTGTTAATCATCTTATTTTTAAATAATTTTTAAAATCCTTTTAGTGTACTACACATTTTCATTTCCTTTTCAAAAGTATTCCATAAATTAACTCCTTTAACTGTTATACATCTTTGTTTTGCATTTGTTCTAATCTTTGTTTTCATAAACATACATATTCCTCTGAGTTCGTAATTACTCTGTCTAACTTGAAATAGTCTCTGGATACAGTCTGGAAGCATCTTATTTTTTACTTTATACATTACTTGTGCCATTTTGAAGTCCACCAATTCTTTAAATTTGAGATCATAGGTGTTTATGAATAATTTGTTAGTTGGTTCTTGATAGGCAGCTCTGTTTATAATTCGTATAGCCACACTGGGGCAACAGATTAGATTAAATTAAACTTTAGAAGTACCAGACAACGATACACAGTTTAGCATCTAACCAGAAGTGCAAATAGTGATATAAAACATGATATAAAACATATAAAATGATATATGATATAAAAACAGAGAGTTGAGTACCAGTGACTGCCAATGTAGGTGTCCACCTCCAGTCAGCATAGTGAGGCTGTAGAGGCCAGGGAGGGTGTAGAGGCCAGGGAGGGTGGGCTAGCCTCTGTAGAGGCCAGGGAGGGTGGGCTAGCCTCTGTAGAGGCCAGGGAGGGTGGGCTAGCCTCTGTAGAGGCCAAGGAGGGTGGGCTAGCCTCTGTAGAGGCCAGGGAGGGTGGGCTAGCCTCTGTAGAGGCCAGGGAGGGTGGGCTAGCCTCTGTAGAGGCCAGGGAGGGTGGGCTAGCCTCTGTAGAGGCCAGGGGGGGTGGGCTAGCCTCTGTAGAGGCCAGGGAGGGTGGCCTAGCCTCTGTAGAGGCCAGGGAGGCTGTAGAGGCCAGGGAGGGTGGGCTAGCCTCTGTAGAGGCCAGGGGGGGTGGGCTAGCCTCTGTAGAGGCCAGGGAGGGTGGGCTAGCCTCTGTAGAGGCCAGGGAGGGGGTAATCCTGCTCTTATTTGGGTGGGCTACTCTGCTGCTAGCCTGCTGCTGTCATGACAGTTGTTTCCTTGACAGGCGGGAAAAATTAGTGTTGTTTTCCAGTTGGACTTTTCAGGTCTGTCAAAGGTTAAGGAAACATGCCACCATGAAAACAGTTTCTCTGTGTTTGTGTAAAGGCGGGAGACAAACCCACACTTCTCTCCAACACCACCGCTGCCCCAGCGAAAGGGGGTGAACTTCCTGCCGGCAGACAGGTCAGTTAATGCATGCAGGTAGAAGAGTTAATACATACAGATAGAAGAGTTAATACATGCAGATAGAAGAGTTAATACATGCAGATTAGAAGAGTTAATACATGCAGATTAGAAGAGTTAATACATGCAGATTAGAAGAGTTAATACATGCAGATTAGAAGAGTTAATACATGCAGATTAGAAGAGTTAATGCATGCAGATAGAAGAGTTAATACATGCAGATAGAAGAGTTAATACATGCAGATAGAAGAGTTAATACATGCAGATAGAAGAGTTAATACACACAGATAGAAGAGTTAATACATGCAGATGGGAAGAGCTCAGAGCTGTTTCAGTTTGGCAGGAATAAAAGCTTCAGAGTGAATGTTTTCGTCATCAGTACAAAACAATGTGGAACCAAAGATTTATTCCTAGAAGATCAGTGCTAGGGGGGACCAACACTTGATTATGAAACGTTCTATCTTTACCAATCTGTTCACAGTGACATCAGAGTGCATTATCACTAGTGACAGCCTTGAACTCTAGAAAAATGTATAGAATAAAAGGCTATGGAAACCCAAGCAAAGAGAGAGAGAGAGAAAAAAAGAAGGAAAAAAAAGTATTTTAGCAACAGTAACGCTTGCATCACTGAAGGGCCACACAAAGGCAGGACTTAACCTGACATTCCTGAGTAATTAAGACATCTCTCGCGCGGCACGTTCCCCTGGACCACATGGGACTGACCCGCTGGACCAGGGCTGTTCAAAGCGAGCTGGACTCCTGCCGGCTAGTCACATCTGCCATCGCTATTCATGCGCACAATGACCATGAATGCAGTTTAACTGCAACACTCACCAGACAGTGTTTTTAATGCATTGACGTTTAAATTGTGATCCCACTTGCCCTTTCGAGGGAACCAATATACCAACATAACAACTGACAAAGAAAGAAATATGCTGTAAACTACAGAGAAACACAACGCCGTCTTCTGAACACAACTACAGGATATATATATATATATATATGTATGTGTCCTTGTCCTGATACTGTAGGGCAGGCTACTTCTACAGGGGGGGGGGGTATGGACCTACTGTACACTGGACTCAAGTGGTTTTCACTCGCTCTGCAATCCAGTCACCACCACTACGCCCTCTCATGTCTAGAGGAATGTCCTAGTGAAAGTGACAGTCACACACCTAGTGTACAGTAGTCTGCTCACTATCACTATGTGCAAGTGTGAAATGTATTAAAGGTCCAGTATGTAGTACATCCTAGCTTTAAAATAGTGTTAATTGGCCTTGATATAATAGTGTTAATTGGCCTTGATATAATAGTGTTAATTGGCCATGATAAAATAGCGTTAATTGGCCATGATAAAATAGCGTTAATTGGCCGTGATAAAATAGTAGCCATCAAGGACGGAGATCACATGATGAAGGATGTTCAGTGAAGACTGCTATGAGTGTGTGTGTGTGTGTGTGTGTGTGTGTGTGTGTGTGTGTGTGTGTGTGTGTGTGCGTGCGTGCGTGCGTGCGTGCGTGTGTTGGCCCTAACAAAGCGTTTAAAACGACTAAAACCTGGTGTTGTTGTATGACCCTGACCGTCATGTGTTTTTACGTTGGGTTTGTTTACGAGGATGAGCACGTTTCTAATGTTCTGTGTGTCCAGCGGGGAACACAACACACAACAACACACAACAACACAACTACATACTGCACCTTTATCGATGACACATGTTCTTGTTTGGTGAGCACCTTTCAAGCCACTAATGGGGACCCTGTAAAACAACATACAATATAATAATAATAATAATAATAATAATAATAATAATTAATGTTATTTATAAAGCGCTTTCCAGGGACTCAAAGACGCTGGAATATAATAAAATAAAGAAGACTATTCTGACATGAATTACAACTCTTAACGTAAAGGACAAACGGGGAAGAAGAGAAGAAGGACAGCTGGAGGTTTTTAGATTGAAGGTCCGAGGCTGAGGTGTTCCTCTGGTCCTCTGGTCCTCTGGCCATCTGCTGTTCACTTGCAGCATGAACACACTGGACCTCTGTCTGTTTACCTCCATCTTCTCACCATTATTTTCATTTATCACGACATAACAGTATACACATAGAAAAACAATATATTATTTCATAGTTATTTATGAGAATTTACAAAAAAAAAATATTTAAAAAAAAGAAAATATTTTGTGTTGGAGCCTGTACCCAAGGAGCACAAATGATGTGATTGTTTCGTTAGTGACATTGGAACACTTCAAGACTTGTGTTAACAATTAGGTAACAATAACAACTCGGTTTGACACTAACCAGACTAGAAAGAGGGTCAAGAACCAGCGACTTAAGATCCCGAAAATCATGCAAAATATATAATGTGCGATGATCACAAAAAGAAAAAAGAAAAAAAAGAAAAGAAAAAAAAAACAGTCCCATGACTTTAAGCTTTAAGGCTGTCTTCATAAGTACATATTTTCATAAAATCCATTATCCTCAATTTCTTTAAAATGGAAGGATCTGACGTTAACTAACTGCTAAAACAATGTTTATTAAACACTGTTACATGGAGGCAAACAAAGCGATGCTAGAAACAATCTGATATATCGTCTTCTTGTGCAATCTTTCTCAGGACCGACCTTTCTGGTAAACATCATTAATACACTCTAAAAGTACTTAGCCGTGAGGCAGCCACTGACATTGTTAGTTTAGTTTACTGTTATACATTTACATGGGCTATTCCCTTGCTGTTGAAGACACGTGTCAGATGTTGATCACAGAAACAGACCTTTTATGTTATAGTGGCACTTTTCCACAAACTCTAACAATAACAAATATATAACTGAAGGTTGTTATATGTGAAATTATTTTGAAAAATGAACCCTATCCAACAGGTTTCTTTTGTCACATGCAGAGCAATGGGAAGCAACTGAGATACTACTTAAATACAAATCTTATTCAATTCTTCCTGATGTCATTTGGCTTGTGGAGATTTGCTGTTTTGGAGTTCATATAGTGTGGATCAAAAACATTTATAATCGACTTATTGTCATTCAGGACTTACATTTAGAAAACAATTGTTTTTATATTCCTAAGTACATACTGTATATTGACAAGAATTCTACTGAATAACCATGAGGATACTGGGCGATGTTTATGAAGAAAAAAATGTGGGTATCGTTTAATAGGATCACATGTATTCACACTTTTATTCTTCTTGCATTGATACAAATCTATGAAATACTCCTGAACTCGTATCTTCCAGCTGAGAAGACGACAATGGCTTTTCTATCTCCATCTAGTGGCGCAAACAGGCTGCTGTGGCCGGATGGAGACACGCTGTGAGACGGGTGGAGACACGCTGTGAGACGGGTGGAGACACGGTGTGAGACGGGTGGAGACGCGCTGTGAGACGGGTGTGAGACGGCTGTGAGACGGGTGGAGACACGCTGTGAGACGGGTGGAGACACGCTGTGAGACGGGTGGAGACACGCTGTGAGACGGGTGGAGACGGGTGGAGACACGCTGTGAGACGGGTGGAGACACGCTGTGAGACGGGTGGAGACACGCTGTGAGACGGGTGGAGACACGCTGTGAGACGGGTGGAGACGGGTGGAGACACGGTGTGAGACGGGTGGAGACACGGTGTGAGACGGGTGTGAGACGGGCGTGAGACGGGTGGAGACACGCTGTGAGACGGGTGGAGACGCGCTGTGAGACGGGTGTGAGACGGGTGTGAGACGGGTGGAGACACGCTGTGAGACGGGTGGAGACGCGCTGTGAGACGGGTGGAGACGCGCTGTGAGACGGGTGTGAGACGGGTGTGAGATGGGTGGAGACACGCTGTGAGACGGGTGGAGACACGCTGTGAGACGGGTGTGAGACGGGTGGAGACACGCTGTGAGATGGGTGGAGACACGCTGTGAGACGGGTGGAGACACGCTGTGAGACGGGTGGAGACACGCTGTGAGACGGGTGGAGACACGCTGTGAGACGGGTGGAGACACGCTGTGAGATGGGTGGAGACACGCTGTGAGACGGGTGTGAGACGGGTGGAGACACGCTGTGAGATGGGTGGAGACACGCTGTGAGACGGGTGTGAGACGGGTGGAGACACGCTGTGAGACGGGTGGAGACACGCTGTGAGACGGGTGTGAGACGGGTGGAGACACGCTGTGAGACGGGTGGAGACACGCTGTGAGATGGGTGAAGAGACGCTGTGAGACGGGTGTGAGACGGGTGGAGACACGCTGTGAGACGGGTGGAGACACGCTGTGAGACGGGTGGAGACACGCTGTGAGACGGGTGGAGACACGCTGTGAGACGGGTGGAGACACGCTGTGAGACGGGTGTGAGACGGGTGTGAGACGGGTGGAGACACGCTGTGAGACGGGTGGAGACACGCTGTGAGACGGGTGGAGACACGCTGTGAGACGGGTGTGAGACGGGTGGAGACACGCTGTGAGACGGGTGGAGACACGCTGTGAGACGGGTGTGAGACGGGTGGAGACACGCTGTGAGACGGGTGGAGACATGCTGTGAGACGGGTGGAGACACGGTGTGAGACGGGTGTTCTCCAACGCAAACACACACAGCGACCCAGAGTCGTGGTTTTTATGTCTCTGCAATAATCGGCATCTAGAACCGTAACACACGTCCAGATACAACAAGGTCCTCACAGGACAGGGTGGTGGCCAGCGCTTCCTACTATTTGAATCCTTCTATGCTAATACTGCAATAATGGTGTTGACCTTGGATGGGCTTTAATTAATGACTTGGCGAGGCTCACGAGAGTGTTCCACTGGCGGTGCCTCGTGGCCCGGGGTGAGACTAAACCCCGAGTTTAGTTCAATTGTTGAACCCTGAAACACTTTTAATGAGAAACAGTTCAGTTGTTGAACCCTGGCCTGAAACACTTTTAATGAGCAATAGTGAAATGTGTTTCTTGAAATCCCCGAAGACGTTGCGGTTCTAAATGGTGGGGTTGTATTTGATACAAGAGGACTACAGTAGCGATTAAAAGTCATTACCATGGCATGTCCCCCGAGGAGTAAATTATCCCATAAAAACGCTGAGGAATACATTACAAAATATGTTTTCCACTTTTAACTGTATTGCAAAAGTAAACAAGGTGACGATCATATTCATTCGACAACAATATTTTTGCTTATCTGAGTTCAACATTTCTTGCAATCTAAAAAGGAAAAAAGGGAAACATACCTCAAACAAAAAATTATCTGGATACAGAAAAATATATAATCAGGTTATAAAGGGCTGTAACATCCATACAGGTACTGCAGGTAAACAGTAAGGGAAGACAGCTACAACAGGTGTCATTCACTGTCCTGGCACAGCAGATGCATTTAATAGGTTGGACATACAAAAATAAAACACAACAAAGCAACACACATTGTACAAATAAAAACCTGAAATTGTTCCATTGACAAAGTTTGATCTGAGAGTGATTTACATGTGGCTAAAACACTGCTGTTGATTAGCACATTGAAACTGGTTAAGAATGTACATAATAGTTGTTCACCCAAAATAAAAATCAATGGCATGATGGATGTTTAACATAGCTGCTTAATAATAATAATAATAATAATAATAATAATCATGATAATATGTAACCTCTTGACTGTGTGACCTTGGATGAAATTGACAAAGAGTGAGAACGATAAGAAGCTAAACATGACCTCCTAGTGCTGATAGCGCAGTGGTGCCAGACAGACTCGTACTACCTTGCTAAGGGGAATTTCACAGGCTGATAAAATATTCAAAAACAAAAAACTCTTAAGAATTGTACAAGTATAAAAAAGCTACAAACATTAATAAATTACATCACTGACACAGAAAACACTTCACAAGGTGCTAGTAAAATAATTTTGAAACCCGTCAGGGTACTAGAACTTCGACAAGAGGCTGGTCATAGAAACTTTTTTTTTTTTTTTTTTGCGGATTTTTCTTTTCTCAAAGCTTCCTCTCTTGTTTAAACAGAATGACAATACAGTTATCTTTGTGTATGTAAGGCCATATGACGATTAATGTTATGCTGTTTCTGCAGTTGTTTTCCAGGCAACACCTTAGTCTAATAATAAAAAACAAAACAAGTTCAGCTACTGCATCATATATCTAATAAAAAAAAAGGCTATATCTATATTATATTCATATATATTTGTTTATAATTAGCAAAAAACTAGTAAAAATGTATAATGAAGTATTAAGGGGGAAAAGGATACAAAAAGTAGTCATTTAAAAAGCTATGTACAAGCTACATTCTACATAACGTGAAGAAGCAATATAAATGCATATTTCAGTCTAGGTTGTCGGTGCTGCCTGGGAAACCGACAGAGAGAAAGTATCCCCATGTAGCCAAAGACTCGCGCTGGATGAGGCTTATCATCAGGTCCCAGCTAGTTAGTGTTATTTTGGAAGGTCCTTCTGGGAGTTGGTGTTTTGTGGGAAAATATGAAAAATCAACAAACAAAGTTAGTTTACTGGCGAATAACAGTAATAGTTAGGTTAGGGAATATTCATAAGTAAACACCAATGTAATCCTAATTAAATATGCATAAACGATACCACTGAATCTATTGTGATTTTTTCCACTGTGATATTTTATGTGCTTATTTATAAATACATTACAGATCTTGGATGTTTACTCTAAAGAAGCCAATTCATGTTGTCTATAAGTACTGGTACAACATTTAGATTTAGACCGCCTTCACTCAAATGTACACAAAAACATGCTTAACTGATATGTTTGTCTGGATGTGAAAACATCATCTAAGAAAAGGACTGCTTGCCCTTTTAATTTGTGTCCTACATAATAATAGAAAAAAATAGATTAGAAACAATTCAATGGTCTAACCAACACCTAAACATTACTCCGAAAAATCACTTAAATTTTGTGCTTAATAGTTGTTTCGTACTGTAAGTGCCTTTGTGGCTTTTTTTTCTTCCTATCTACTGTATGACAAGAAACATTATATTAGGTCAATAAATATTATCACTGATAGTGCTTAGCAAACAATGGTCAAACAAAAGTCTTTTTTTCTGGGGACGATAGAGGATCTGAGAGGATCTGAGAGGATCTGAGAGGATCTGAGAGGACAGTGAGTTCACTGTTTTCTTGGAACAACACGAGGCAATGATAAGCCACATCCAAAAGTAGTAGGAATGAATTCCCCAAATTACCTGTAAACCCAGGAACCCCAACCCCAAAAGCGTGCATGCAAACTGAATACATGCGAGGGATACTTTCAGGATATTGGAATGATGCAACGTACTTCTATTTCATGTTTAGCAAACCCCTGATAACTGACAGCTTGTAGTAAAATGAGACACATTTTTTTTTCTTAAAAAATATTTATAGCAGGTATTCTGTACACTTTAATATCTGAAAGTTATAAAGTATAAGTAGAGGCAAAAACCTATTTGAGTGATGTTCTTAGAAATTGAAAAATGTTGTGTGGTTTTGTTTTTCTTCTCCCATTTGTGTTGTTTCAGTTTTATTTTTGTCGCTGATGTTGGCTTTGATCGGTGATGAGGAGGGTCGGGTCGGGCCGGAGCCCGAAACATCAACAAGAGCAAATCCCAGTCCTACATAGTCCTAGTCTGCGCTACAGAAGCAGCTTCCCGTTCCGATGGATCTTTAAGATCTTTCCGAGTCTCTGTTTGGCGGTGGCCATGCCTTTCTTTAGCCGCTTCGCTGTGGGAGAGGGTCAGAAAGGTGGGGTGAGGACTTTCACAAAAACCTTGTCAGGAAAAGAAAAGAATCAATTCAACAACGACTACTACCTCCTCTTCCAACGACCAGGTGAATCGATGCTGTCTTATGTGTGACGGCTACTGGTGAAAGGTGGAACGAGACCGGCAACCGATCAAAATGTTCGGACTTTTTTTTCATTCTAAAAAATGTAAATAAATTTCAACGTTGTTGAAAACCAATGACACACTCGCTAGTCAAGTCAAAACATTGCAATGCAATGGATTCGGTGAGTAATCCCCACTACTACCTAGTTTTATTTTTTATTTTTATTTTGGCTTGACTAGCGAGTGTGTCATTGATTTTCAACAACATTGACATTTATCTAAAATGTTCTGAATAAAAGTCAGAACATTTTGATCGGTTGCCGACTTGTTCCCTCTTTCACCAGCTGTCGTCACAAATGTCGGAGTTAATGGAGCTAAAACATTGATTGACTATGTACAGTAGTTACGTAATAATATATTGAACTCACAGCTACAGCACGTAATGCTGCTGAAAATCCATACAAGCAAGTTATGAAGTCTTCAATGGTGATATGGCAGACACACTGCATTATGACACACTGCATTATGTTGCCTAGCAACGGAACTGAGCTAATTCCAGTTGTGTAATTATTACATTTTTCTTTTTTACACCTTGAAGAAGTTCTCTGTACTAGTATATATATAAACTACTATATATTATACTATACAAATTTATAAGAGTAATTACAGTGTTAGTACTCAGGTAGAGGGGTGAACTTTACGTAAAGTGATCTACTGGGGATGTGACCCAACACCCTCACTCCTCCCATCCCATCCTGGGGACGTGACCCAACACCCTCACCCCTCCCACACCCTCATCCCTCTCATACTGGGGATGCGACCCCGTTCATCCCTCTCATATTGGGGATGCGACCCATTTCACCCTCACTCCTCCCATACTGGGGATATGACCCCACACCCTCACCCCTTCCATACCGGGGGTGCGACCCATACACACCCTCACCCCTCCCATACCGGGGATACGACCCATACACACACCTCATCCCTCCCACACCCTCACCCCTCCCTCCCACACCGGGGGGGGGGACGCGACCCCGACCCAACAACACCCTCGTGGCTCCTCACCTTTGGCCTCGGCTGAGGCGGTGCGCTCCACCTTGGCGGCGGCGTTGTTGTTGTTCTGGGAGGAGGAGGTGGAGGGCCGGCGCTGGGTGAGGAACACGCCCGGGGCCATGGGGGGCTGGGGGCCCCCCGGGGTCTTCCCCGTGCCGGTGCTGTACTCGTGGTCCGCCAGGCTGCCGTGGTCCTGGGCGTCCGGCGGGGGCTCCGGCGAGCTGCTGTCCTGAGAGGTCTTGGGGGGCGGGGCTTCCTCCTCCTCCTCCACCGCCGGCGACGCCTTCTTTTTGGCCGCCTTCTTCTTCTTCTTGGTCTTCTGCTGCTCCTCCTGTTGAAACACACACAGACGGGCGGGGTCAGTTAGACCCTAGAACAGCCCTGGGTGGGGTCAGTTAGACCCTAGAACAGCCCTGGGCGGGGTCAGTTAGACCCTAGAACAGCCCTGGGTGGGGGTCAGTTAGACCCTAGAACAGCCCTGGGTGGGGTCAGTTAGGCCCTAGAACAGCCCTGGGTGGGGTCAGTTAGACCCTAGAACAGCCCTGGGCGGGGTCAGTTAGACCCTAGAACAGCCCTGGGTGGGCTCAGTTAGACCCTAGAACAGCCCTGGGCGGGGTCAGTTAGACCCTAGAACAGCCCTGGGTGGGGGTCAGTTAGACCCTAGAACAGCCCTGGGTGGGGTCAGTTAGACCCTAGAACAGCCCTGGGTGGGGTCAGTTAGACCCTAGAACAGCCCTGGGTGAGGTCAGTTAAACCCTAGAACAGCCCTGGGTGGGGTCAGTTAGACCCTAGAACAGCCCTGGGTGGGGTCAGTTAGACCCAAGAACAGCCCTGGGTGGGGGTCAGTTAGACCCTAGAACAGCCCTGGGTGGGGTCAGTTAGACCCTAGAACAGCCCTGGGTGGGGTCAGTTAGACCCTAGAACAGCCCTGGGTGGGGTCAGTTAGACCCTAGAACAGCCCTGGGTGGGGTCAGTTAGACCCTAGAACAGCCCTGGGTGGGGTCAGTTAGACCCTAGAACAGCCCTGGGTGGGGTCAGTTAGACCCTAGAACAGCCCTGGGTGGGGTCAGTTAGACCCTAGAACAGCCCTGGGTGGGGTCAGTTAGACCCTAGAACAGCCCTGGGTGGGGTCAGTTAGACCCTAGAACAGCCCTGGGTGGGGTCAGTTAGACCCTAGAACAGCCCTGGGTGGGGTCAGTTAGACCCTAGAACAGCCCTGGGTGGGGTCAGTTAGACCCTAGAACAGCCCTGGGTGGGGTCAGTTAGACCCTAGAACATCCCTGGGTGGGGTCAGTTAGACCCTAGAACAGCCCTGGGTGGGGGTCAGTTAGACCCTAGAACAGCCCTGGGTGGGGTCAGTTAGACCCTAGAACAGCCCTGGGTGGGGTCAGTTAGACCCTAGAACAGCCCTGGGTGGGGTCAGTTAGACCCTAGAACAGCCCTGGGTGGGGGTCAGTTAGACCCTAGAACAGCCCTGGGTGGGGTCAGTTAGACCCTAGAACAGCCCTGGGTGGGGTCAGTTAGACCCTAGAACAGCCCTGGGTGAGGTCAGTTAAACCCTAGAACAGCCCTGGGTGGGGTCAGTTAGACCCTAGAACAGCCCTGGGTGGGGTCAGTTAGACCCAAGAACAGCCCTGGGTGGGGGTCAGTTAGACCCTAGAACAGCCCTGGGTGGGGTCAGTTAGACCCTAGAACAGCCCTGGGTGGGGTCAGTTAGACCCTAGAACAGCCCTGGGTGGGGTCATTAATAATAATAATAATAATACTAATAATACATTTTATCTGTATGGCGCCTTTCCAAACACCCAAGGACACCTCCTCACAGGGAAAAAGACACAGTAACATACAGTCAGGTTAAAAACAGTGGACGTGACAAGGTGTCAAACTAAACAGTTAGAAAAGTTAAAACAGTTAAAACTAAACAGAAAGAAAAGAAACAACAGAAGAAAAAAACAAAAGAACAACAGGAGGTGAAGGACAAGGACACAGGACAGTAGAACACTAGAACAGCCATGGGTGGGGTCATTAACACTAGAACAGCCGTGGGTGGGGTCATAACACTAGAACAGCCGTGGGTGGGGTCAATTAACACTAGAACAGCCGTGGGTGGGGTCATTAACACTAGAACAGCCGTGGGTGGGGTCATTAACACTAGAACAGCCGTGGGTGGGTTCATTAACACTAGAACAGCCGTGGGTGGGGTCAATTAACACTAGAACAGCCATGGGTGGGGTCATTAACACTAGAACAGCCGTGGGTGGGGTCATTAACACTAGAACAGCCGTGGGTGGGGTCATTAACACTAGAACAGCCGTGGGTGGTGTCATTAACACTAGATCAGTGGGGTAGTGGTGGTCTAGTGGATAGTGAGTTGGACTTGGGATCGGAAGGTTGTGAGTTCAAATCCCGCCTGAAGCCACACCACTACTAGTGTGCCCTTGAGTAAGGCACTTAGCCCTCAGTTACTCCAGGGGGAATGTCCCTGTAATTCGTAACTGTAAGTCGCTTTGGATAAAAGCGTCTGCTAAATGGCAAAATTAATTAATTAATTAAAATTAATTAATTAAAATTAAGATCAGCCGTGGGGGGGGCATCAACACTAGAACAGCCGTGGGTGGGGTCATTAACACTAGAACAGCCGTGGGTGGGGTCATTAACACTAGAACAGCCGTGGGTGGGGTCATTTAACACTAGAACAGCCGTGGGTGGGGTCAATTAACACTAGAACAGCCGTGGGTGGGGTCATTAACACTAGAACAGCCGTGGGTGGGGTCAATTAACACTAGAACAGCCGTGGGTGGGGTCATTAACACTAGAATGACGTGGCTTCTGGAGGGGTGTCCAGAAATATAGCCCGGGTGAGCCCCTCAACCAGGTCTCGGGGTGGTAAAAGGGTAGCCCCTCGGCCCCGAGCCTGGTGGAGTGGAGAGGAAAAACAACTACCCATACGCCGAAGAAGAGCCGTGGGTGGGGTCATTAACACTAGAACAGCCGTGGGTGGGGTCATTAACACTAGTTAACACTCATTTGACCCTGTGAGTAAAAATATGTATATATCTTTGCACTCGATCAAATTTCAGGACCCTCCTTTCATGACTTTTCCTACATACAGTATGTGTGTTCTACCACCCAGTATCCTTCCTCATTTTCTAAATCACATCAGGATTGATTGAGAATGTTTATTTTGGTCCCCTATGCAATTCACAATACAGATAAAAAATTAAATAAAAAAGTACACAGTCACAATTCATAACACCAGGGCCAAAAAGGTGTAGGCTGAAGGCGTAGCTTATTGCGCCTACCCTTGTTACATGTATGCATGTCCCCCCATGAATGCATAATCAGAACATTGAAACTTTTATAAACAAAATTTCACTTACGCATGTCAACAAAAAGTTCAAAAAATACCAAACAAAAACTATATTTAAACCTCTGTTTTATACTTGTTAATCATCTTATTTTTAAATAATTTTAAAAATCCTTTTAGTGTACTACACATTTTCATTTCCTTTTCAAAAGTATTCCATAAATTAACTCCTTTAACTGTTATACATCTTTGTTTTGCATTTGTTCTAATCTTTGTTTTCATAAACATACATATTCCTCTGAGTTCGTAATTACTCTGTCTAACTTGAAATAGTCTCTGGATACAGTCTGGAAGCATCTTATTTTTTACTTTATACATTACTTGTGCCATTTTGAAGTCCACCAATTCTTTAAATTTGAGATCATAGGTGTTTATGAATAATTTGTTAGTGGGATAAGCTAGTATAAAGCTAGTATAAAGCTAGTATAAAGCTATTTTGCAGTTTTTCTGTGTAGGAGGCAGGCTACTTTACAAGAAGCGCCTGCTAGTGGTCATTGTGTGTAAGTAGCAGCTTCCCATTCTAAAGAGGGGGTCTATTAGACTCTTATAGTAGGTGAAATAGGCACGGCTGTTCTGGTGTTAAACACAGTCGGGGGTCTCAGTTGGGAAGAGCATAGACGCTGGCGACGCCAAGTGGATTCAACGTCCACGTGTTCGGTTGTTGTGTAACAGTACAGTACGTATGCTAGATATTATAAGTCTCAGGAGAAACTTTGTGTGTTTACTCAGCTGGCTTGAAGTTTACATAGTGAGACATGAGAATGAGATATCTTCAAGTAATACATCAATACAATTTGGTGACTATTAAACCCCAAGTTGATTTGGTACAATATGAACAATATCAAAACTATTTCAGACTTTTCCAGTTCCCTGGTTCGATTCCGACCGCGGACATATCCTGCATGTCACCCCTTCTCTCTCTCTCTCTCTCTCTCTCTCTCTCTCTCTCTCTCTCTCTCTCTCTCTCTCTCTCTCTCTCTCTCTCTCTCTCTCTCTCTCTCTCTCGCCCATCCTTTCTGTCAAATCTCTACTGTCTCTATCTCAAAAAGAAAAGAAAAAAAAGAATACAGAAACAAATTCCATAAAAAAAAAATAGAACTCTAAGGTTCTAAGAGTTCCGAGCTTCAACAGTGGAGTTCTCAGAATTGCAAAGACCCCTGGGTAATATGTCACTGGAGACGTCTAAACAAGCCTGCAGTACTTTAACACTGACTATGATAATGCTGCAGTAATGATATCTGATATCTGGCTGTCAAACTGGCTGTCAAACTCTGCTTTCCCCATCATCCCACACTGTCGACACTGTACAGGTTAGAAGATTTATTTTCAAAAATCAGTTTTAAGCAATATTAGCGACCCCTCATTTTAGCCAATACCAATTCAAATGTTTGTACCAATATTGTACCAATACACGTCTCGAAATATCAAATTGAAAAAATGTAATCAAGGTATACATATATAAAGCTATATTTACGATATAAGTCTCCTGTGGAGCTTCCAATACAAACGTGCTATGTTTGTCCCCAAACAGCCTGGTTGTCACGGTAACCTCTGATCATTATCATCACTTCACAGGCGTGTTCAGTGGAGTGGGTAGAGAGAGCATCCAGTCTGACAGCTGCTACAAGTTAATTAAGTTACCAAGCTAAGTCAACATTAACATAGTTCCTACGTCGAAGGAAGAGAGGGTGAGACACAGACATGGAAGGAAGAGAGAGTGAGAGACAGACAGACAGACAGGGAAGATAGAGAGAGTGAGAGACAGACATGGAAGGAAGAGAGGGTGAGAGACAGACAGACAGACAGACAGACAGGGAAGAGAGAGAGTGAGAGACAGACAGACAGGGAAGACAGAGAGAGTGAGAGACATACAGACAGACAAGACAGAGAGAGAGACAGACAGACAGGGAAGACAGAGAGAGTGAGAGACAGACAGGGAAGAGAGAGAGACAGACAGGGAGAGAGAGAGACAGAGAGAGAGAGACAGAGAGAGAAAGAAAGAGAGAGAGAGAGAGACAGAGACAGAGAGAGAGAGAGACAGAGAGAGTGAGAGACAGACAGGGGAGAGAGAGAGTGAGAGACAGACAGGGAGAGAGACAGGATAAAACAGAAAGGTATGATAATATATTTTGCCGCAGGCAGGACTTGGCCCCTGGACTGTCAGATCATCATGACCGCTAAGCCAGGGACACTTGAGTGTTGGCGGCTGAGAACTGTGAACATTGTGGAAGCGCTGGGCAGCTTGTAATCCTGTCTATATATATATATATATATATATATATATATATATATATATAATTAATTATTACGACCAATTGTGCCAGGACCACGCATGCATGTGAACCAATCAAGTGGAAACCCAGTGGAATCAAATAATCACTATGTAGGCTATAAGTTATTTAAATTATCTCGTATTAGCGCGATCATTATCTTGTATTAACAAGATGTTTTACATCAGATGTTTTTTTTTGGTGCTTGGCAGCACTGTGTCACCGTAGAAAAGAGAATAATAATAATAAGAAAAATAAGTATGGTGAGATACAGTAGTGAGTTGGTTCCCAAGCAAATACAACATTTGCTGAATAAAACTTTGTATAGAGACATCATATAGAGACAGTAGAGAGAGTAGAGAGATCACATAGAGACAGTAGTAGTAGTAGTAGTAGTAGTAGTAGTAGTAGTAGTAGACCTGATGAGAGAGCTTGGCTGCTGCAGCTGCTAGTCCCGTCTCTATGGAGGCCACGCGCGCTCCCTCTCTCGCCGGCCTCTCGTGTCGAGGCACCGAGGGGCCTACACGTGCTGCAACCACAGAAGAAGAAACTGTTCAAACCACAGAAGAAGAAACTGTTCAAACCACAGAAGAAGAAACTATTCAAACCCAGAGTTCCAGAACATTCAAACCAAGAGTTCAGAACATTCGAGTACATTCCCCCAAAAATCTAAAACAGCACACAGCCACAATTGCTATTTTAAAAAAGATACTTTGTCAAAGGTTTAAAGTACCGGTTGGACTGTATGGAGTGTCGTCAGAACTTTTCCTTTTCTTCGATCTGGATTTGAAGACGGGATTATCCTCTTCCGACTCGAGGGAGGGGTAAACTGAAACAAGGACAACCATCTGTTCAGTAAACACTCCATCATCTGATCCAGAGCTAATCACTGTTTGTCACCACTCCCAGCATCCTCCTCTCCTCCTTTGGCACAACATCAGAATACAATGTTCTACATCTCTACAATCCCCCCCCCCCCTCCCCGCCAGAAAAGTTCCTAAAATGATGCACACTAAAATGACGCAGTTAAAACATTCCTCTCAGAAAAATTATGTCACACAAGTGGAAGGTCAACAAAGCGATTGTGCTTCATGTGTTGTGTGCATTCCACTTTCGTATTTGGTTTCCCCCGCGATTAAAATGGTTGATGTTTTCCTGCGCAGGCAGAGAGGCGTGCGGGACAGCTGTGAGACAGCTGTTGAATGCCCTCTCTCTCTGCCTGCTTGCACCTAGAGCTCTTTGAACGCAACCATTTAAGTGCATACACTTAACTTTCCGATAATTAAATGATCAAGATAAAAAATTACCTGTTTACAAAAGAAGAAAAGAGCTGAGAGCTGAGCGCCTGAGTGGTTTGATACAAGGCCTCCCCGGTGGTGTGATTTTATGCTCATGCCGCTAATGACTAATTAGAGAATCAGTTCAAATGCATTTTAAAAACAACAGTTCTAAACTTGTGTGGATGGGATATTAACAGGCGGGGAGGGTCAATGTTGTTGTTTTTGGACAGAGTTCACAAGGAGCAAGATTTTCTTTTTCTTCTTCTTCTTCTTTTACGTTTAGCACATGGCTGGGAAAAAACATCGCAATTGGAGCAACACTAAAGCGCGGGGTTTGGAAAGGAGGTACAGAGAACGTAAACACAAACCCTGTCATCTTCTCCTAATGAAAACTTCCTGGTCGGATTTAGAAACGAAGGACCCACAATGTTGATGCAAGAGAGGTCAATCGGTTTTTTAAAGACACCTGTTAGCCTGTTAGCCTGTTAGCCGCCCGATGGGAAAAAGACTCCGCGGTCTTTTAGGCCTTTTATAATCACTTACTTAGAGACACATTCAACAACAAAATAATAGTTCTCAAAGAACGCCCTCTTTAGAATATACGCGACACGGGACGAAGCACCAAACTGGAAGAGACGATTGAATTCTGACTTGATTTGACTTGACCAACACCCTCCCGACATTTAAACAGGCCCTCAAAACCCACCTCTTCAAGCTCGCCTTCACCAGTTAACCCTCTCCCCCCCTCCCCTTCCCATGTGGCACTACCTCAATTAGGCCGCTATACTTTCTTTTATTTCTTTTATTGTTTCTTTTTATTATTACTACTACTCAATCTTTTTCAGTTTGTAAAGCGTCTTTGAGTGTCTAGAAAAGCGCTATATAAATCGAATATATTATTATATAAATATATTTGTATTTACCGTAATCGGAGTCCTTGAAGCACGCGTCCATGTGGTCCTGGTCGTCGTCGAACATCTCCAGGCTGTCGACGCTGCTGCTTTTCCGGGTCTTCTTCGGGAGGCGTTTGGTCGGCCGTTTGCTGTTGTTGTTGTTGTTGTTGCCTCCGCCGCCACCGGCCCCCGTGGCTTTCTTGCCGGCCTGCGCGCTGTGGGAGTTGTTCTTGGACTGGCTGTTGTTCTTGCCCTGGCTGTTGTTCTTGCCCTGGCTGTTGTTCTTGCCCTGGCTGTTGCTCCAGGACTGTGTCATGCCGTCGGAAGAGGACAGGTTGGCCATGGACAACATGCCCTGGATGGCCTCCTGTGTACTGGGGGATGCAGGTGGCTGACTATAAGTACGTCAATAAGAGATACACAATACACACACATTACACAGTACACACACATTACACGATACACACACATTACACACCGGTCAATAAGCCAGTGGGAATGAAAGATAGATCGAGAGAGAGAGAGAGAAAACAAGTGTTTAAATTAAATGAAGTGCTTTATAACTCCGTGTGAATGTCATCTGTTATACTATTAGTTTATAGATAAGTGACATTATCAACAAACATAATAATGCGTTAAAAGAGAATGCGTATTTTAGGTCCACGGGCGCAGACAGAACTCTATGAGTGAATGAATTATAATATTCTCTATGGACCTGTTAGTCTGTCACTTCAGGAAACCTCTTAAAATAACAACTTCAGGCTGACTAGATTACCGCCTATTATGTCATTAACCAGTGAGCTGTAACAATGAGAGAAGTGCCTATTTAACGTGGTTATAATTGAACGTGGTTATAATTGAACATGGTTATGTTCATTTTCCTCCCACCACTCGTTGCCAATCGTCAAACGCCTGTTTTTCTTTCTTTAATTGCTCGTTTGTAACGTTCAGTGTGGTGGAACTGGACCATCAAGAGCAGCTGACCAAAACAGCAAACAGCCCAACCAGGAATATCCCCGGGCCGGAGGAGAGGGCTCAAACCCAGAGTGACTGAACACTAAACACGCAACACTAAACACGCAACACGTAAACCGCTGACAGACTCTGTGTGAATCATTACTTCAGTCTGCAGATGATTGTACGGGTCTCTCATGCTCTTGTGCCAGTGCAGTATTATCTACAGCATTATTTATAGACCTCAAACTCAGGAGGAGCCGTTAGAACACAGAGAAACTGATAAGAATTGCTGTTGAAAATAATAATAATTATATATATTTGTATATACAGTATATACATTTTTAACTGGTTAGGTTGGTTTGTCATTAAACTAAGTGACATGTTTGTCGCTGGCCTGGTTCACGAAGATGAGTAACAGGTAAAGCTCACTTCTATTCATTTCAGGCGTTATATTGTCGCCTTAATCGGAACCAAACTACAACAGTCCCACCTAGTGGAAGCAGTTCACTGCATCATCTGCGTGTGTGGCAGTCTCTCTGAATCTGTGTTTCTAATAATACACTCGTGGCAAGTTGTTATGAGTTTAGAATTTGAGTTGATTGTGTGAATTTGCTCCCCGCCTCTGGAACTCTCTGCCACCTAACATTCTGGAACTCTCTGCCACCTAACATTCTGGAACTCTCTGCCACCTAACATTCTGGAACTCTCTGCCACCTAACATTCTGGAACTCTCTGCCACCTAACATTCTGGAACTCTCTGCCTCCTAACATTCTGGAACTCTCTGCCACCTAACATTCTGGAACTCTCTGCCTCCTAACATTCTGGAACTCTCTGCCACCTAACATACAGAATATTGACACTCTCTCCACTTTCAGATCCAGTCTTCAAACACACCGTTTCACAATAAAGGCAGATTTGGTTTGATCTGCTGTATTTTGTTTGTTGTTATATCTGACTTTGCTGTTTTTATCTCACTTTGCTTTGTTGACTTTAAGACTTAAAGTCTTGTAAGGTGTCCTTGAGAGCCTTGAAAGGCGCCCATAAATAAAATGTATTATTATTATTATTATTATTCATTTGATTGTTACAGTTTGATGTGAAAAGCAAAAGATGTAAGGGCTTCATATCTTCATATCATATATCAGACCCCCCCCCCCTCCCACTCTCTTTTCACACATAGGTTAGTTGACTTTGTTTCTATTTGTTTTTATTTATTTGTCTTCACTGTTTTTGCCGTTCTCATGTATTGTATGTATTGTTCTATGTCGACCCTGAGTATTTCTGTTTACATGTTTGTTTTTATTCTTGCCGGGGCCTCTTGGCCAGATCATCATTGAAAATGAGAATTAGTTCTCAACTGATTTTATCTGGTTAAATAAAGGTCAAATATCAGATTATTATTAAAATATTTTTTTTCATTTTTCCAAAAATGCAGGTTGACACAAGACGCTGGCGTTGCTTGTTCGCCGCTTCTCTGCCCGAAATCTAGGTGTAGCCTAATTGCAGTAGGTAGGCTATACAAAGACACTTAGACTTAGGTCTTTCAGTTTGTAAAGCGTCTTTGAGTGTCTAGAAAAGCGCTATATAAGTCCAATGTATTGTTATTATTATTATAAATGAATAACTGAGTCTCCGTACCTGTTGGCGCTGTAGTCGATCGCGCCCACCTGCTTGCTGGCCTGCAAGAGGTCCAGGATGCCCGCCGCGCTGCCCGCCTTCTTCTTCACCTTGGAGTTGCGACCTTTGACCTCCGGCTTCACGTCCGGCTTCACCTCCGGCTTCACCTCCGTGTCTATGTGGAGCGACTCTTCGTCCGACGAGTCGGCGCTCTGCGTCGGTGGGAGGCGGGAGAGTGACGTCAGTACACACAGTGACCGCTGACAGACACACGGACACACTGACACACGGACACACTGACAGACACACGGACACACTGACAGACACACAGACACACTGACAGACACACTGACAGACACACGGACAGACACACGGACAGACACACGGACAGACACACACGGACACACTGATAAACACACTGACAGACACACAGAGACACTGACAGACACACTGACAGACATGATACAGACACACTGACAGACACACTGACAGACAGACGGACACACTGACAGACTGACGGACAGACACACTGACAGACAGACGGACACACTGACAGACACACTGACACACTGACAGACACACGGACAGACACACAGACAGACACACGGACAGACACACGGACGCGTGACACAGGCCACACAAGAGACTCCATCTCCGTCCAGTCAGTGTGACACACACACAGTCCTTTTCCAAGCCTAAACATACATTAAACATACACACACGTGTGTGTACCGCCATTAGGCCTCTGCCTGGGCTGAGCAGGGCGTTAAGCGTGCGCTGAAAATAGTCTGAACCAGCAGACCCCAGGTCATTACCTGGCCTCCCGTAACCTCTCAGCCCGCTAGCTAACCATACCAACATCTGGCCCGATTCTGTTTCTCACTATTAAGTTGATTCACACCGCAACTATTCCCCTAATCAGTTTGCGGTGTTTCGTTGGCCGGTTCCTCTCGCGTTCTCCCTTTGATTCACACTGTATGTTGTTTTAAGTCTGAACATTATGGGAGGATTGCAGCACGCCTAGAGTATGCTTAGGCCTCGTCCTGAGAACAGAGCTCTAGCACATGTGATCTCTACAGAGACATGACTGGGTTTTTTAAACGCAATCATAAGGGATTCATTAACAACTTCACGGAAGAATATCGCAGAATGTTTTACTTGACATCAATGAATCAATCATCGGGGCAGTCTTTTTTTCACGGACGCAGAAATGTAAATAGCAGCGTAATTAAAGCAGTTCGTTGGATGTCAGCGTTCCTAATAGGACAGCGCAGCGGCTAATTTGAGTCTGATCCATGCCTTCGTGGACGTTATTATGAAAGAGAAGTGTGTTGTTACGTACCTTGGGAATCGAGGGTTGGAGCTTTGGTTTTTTGGATTGCTGAATGGGTTCTTTGATGTTGGACAAAACTGGGAGGAAGAAAAGGGAAAGTCGATCAATAATCAATAACAAACCAATCACAAATGATAACATAACAATGCATTCACGTGACAGGTCTTCCATCTTGATCCTACTGGACGTTATTGTGCCTGTTCGCTAACTCTGTGTTCTATGTGCTCATGTTATCTGTTGCTTGTTGTTTCTGTGTTTCTGTATATCCTTAATTGTCAGCGTCTTTGAGCCCCGGAAAAGCGCTATATAAATATAATTAATTCTTCTTCTTATTACATTGTTATTCTTCTTATTCTAAGAAGGCAATCTACTTCACTATTCCAAGATTGGCAGCAGGTCTATTGTCTCTGTTCAGTGTTTGCTCATGTTTTGTTTGTAACTAGTCTTTTTATTCGTTTTTAGCACTTTTCCTTATGTTCATTGTTTTATGACTGTTTGTCTGAAACCTGAATGTATCTGTCTTTACAGGCTGCCCTCTTGGCCAGGTCTCCCTTGGAAAAGAGATTTAAAATCTCAATGAGTATTCACCTGGTTAGATAAAGGTATAATAAAATAATAAAAATACATCCGTTTTGACAGGTAGTTTCGGGACTCACAGGACAGGTCTCTCTTGACAGCATTCTTTTTCCTCCTGATGGGGAACTCGTCGATCTTCAGCTCTCCCTCGTCAGACACGTACTCGTACTCGTCTCTCACCGGCTTGGCTTTGTCCTCCTTTAGGTTTTGTAACGATCCAAAAACACTGGAGTTGGTCTGAGGCTTCAGCGTCTTGGAGCTGAGAGGGAACCACAGGACAGTTAGGGAGCGTCCTGCCTCGCTCAAGAGACACAGACAGAGAAGTGGCTTTGATTAATGGACACTAATAGCCACATAGCCATCATCCCTTACCACAACAGAGAGGTAGGGCTTTTTTTGGAGACTTACATGGAACATTTTGAGGGAAGAACGTAGCCATAATACATACCCCAGCAATTTCTTGTGAGACATCGAAAAGGCGAACTTGTCTTTATTGCCCAGAAGTGTTTTTTTCTCAAATTTGTGTTCCTCTTCCATCTTGAGCAAGGAATCTGGTTTACTGTTCTGTAAAATAAAATGTAAAAAAGGATATCATTGAATGTAGACACATTACAATATCATCTTTGAAGTAGATATTTTAAAGCAGATCGAATCAGTGGCGCAACATTTGAAACATGAAACATTTGAAACATGAAACGTGAAGGGTGACAGTTGACAGGTGACAGTTGAGAATGTGCTCAACTGTGCTCAAATTCTTCAGTAATGAAAAAGCAAATGCAAGTACTGATTCAGAATTTCAAAACCTCAGATGCAGATGCTTTAAAACTTCAGATAAAACGCTTTGCGATTTTATTCATGTTTTTTCTTCCTTTTCTATCTACTCTGAACTACTATCAGTTCAATGTAGTCTCATTCTGTAAAAGGGAAAAGCTGTGAACCTTTACCGGTGTCGACTGTGATCAAAAGATGTGGTTTGTGATGACCTTGGTAAATATCTTAACAGGGAATCCGCTCCATCTGCAAATGTTTGGTCTGATGCTAAGGAGCACTTGGATCAAGATCCTTGGAGTGACTACAAACATTCCTAAAGCAGTTTGGCATTGAAGTTTCCACAGAACCAAAGCCCTCTAATGTCTTCCGTTCAACAAAATTAAGCTTTTCCTACAAAAACCATTCCCTGTTATTCACCAATAATGACACAACAACCCTTCTTTTGAGAAAAAAAAAGGAAGGCATATGTAAATAGTTAGGTGGAATGCTGGGGATATGACATAGCGTAATTCCATTAGGTAAACTCAGGGTGGATGAGTGTTTCTGGAGCGGCTTTGATGAGCTACAGCCCCCAAATGTGTGACTAAAGCCGCAACGTTATTTCTGCTGATTGCTTTGATGTGAAATGTGTAAATCACTTTTGGACGATCTGAAATGTTTCTGTGTGTGTGAATTTCTCAGCCTTTTCTCAAGCCTTTTCTCAAACTACTCGCATCTCCTTTCAAAGGATCATTATTATTGTGTTTACTTTGGTTGGAGCGTACTGTTCTTAAACCGTACCAGGACATTCTCAGCTGAAGTAATGATTTATCTTGTTACCTTGTATTTCCATTTAGCTTCTGTTTTATTCTTGTTCTGCTCACGGATTTCAAACTTCTCCACGTCGTTCTGCTTGCATGTCTCCTTCTCAGATATGCTGAGGACATTCTTAGCAGCCTGAAAGAATAATTTAACACATTCTTGGTGCAGGTAGTTATAATAATAATAATAACTTTATAATTTTTATGATTTATATAGCGCCTTTCATAAAACCCAAGGACGCTTTACAATTCTAAAGGAAATGGTCCAACAGACAAAACAGAAAACAAACCAAACAGAAACAGAGACTAGGGGCCGAAGGCCTTGGTGAACAGATGGGTTTGGAGGGCTGAGTTATGCACTTAAAGGCACTTAAAGGAGATTCACACACAATTACACTCATTGTAATTTGCATATCCACACACAAATCCATAAAAGCATACCGATACATACTGTACACCATCAACAATTGTCTGCAACATAAGTCGTCCTCAATGTCAACACCGCTATGCTAGTATACTGCTATGCTAATATACTGCTATGCTAGTATGCTGCTATGCTAGTACAAATCATAGCATAAAAAAAAAGCTGCATATCAGATAAGCCTTCATATCACCAATGAGTTAACCTACAGGTAGTGTCTGTGTGTGTGTGTGTGTGTGGGTCTGTGTGTGTGTGTGTGTGTGTGTGGGTCTGTGTGTGTGTGTGTGTGTGTGTGTGTGTGTGTGTGTGTGTGGGGGTCTGTGTGTGTGTGTGTGTGTGGGTCTGTGTGTGTGTGTGTGTGTGTGTGTGTGTGTCTGTGTGTGTGTGTGTGTGTGGGTCTGTGTGTGTGTGTGTGTGTGTGTGTGTGTGTGTGTGTGCGTGTGCATTTTAAATGCTTTATTTATGTCCACATAAATGTACAATATAAAAAAGGACATAAATACTACACACACACACACACACACACACACACACACACAGACCCACAAGGGACTGGACACACACACACACACACACACACACAAGGGACTGGACTGGACTGGACACACACACACACACACACACACACGCATTTGTTTTTGTATACACGTGAAAAAAGTATAAACGCACTTACTGTAATGCCGAAGCAAATTCCTATATGTGTATGCATAATGGCAATAAACGTTATCTGAATCTGAATCTGAATCTGAATCTGAACACAAGGGACTGGACACACACACACACACACACACACACACACACACACACACACAGGGGACTGGACACACACACAACCCCCCCCCCAGCAGCCTCACCTTGCCCTTCCTGGGCTGGTCCATCTTGCTGAGGATGTCCTTGGCGTGGGACTCCAGGGCGGCCAGGCTGGAGGGCTTGGGGGGCGGGACCACCTCCTCCTTCACCTTCTTCCCTTTCTTCTTCCCTCCTTCCTTCACCTTGGGGATCTTGGGCACCTTGGGGATCTTCGGGGGCTTCGGGGGCTTGGGTGGTTTGGGGGGTTTGGAGGCTTTCTTCCTGGCTGGCTTCTCCCTGGGGGGGGAGGGGATGTGGGCGGGGCTTACGGGCTCCTCTGGCTCCTCCCCCTCCTCCGGGTCAGAGTGGACCGAGCGGGGCGGCTCCTCCACCGGCACCTTGGCGCTGGGCTCGCTCTTAATGGCTTTAGTTGCGTTCTGGAGGAGAACAGAGCAGGTACCACATGAACAACAGCATTGGTTGTGTGTTACGATGCCGTGTTTTTTCATGGGGAAAGACGCAAAGTCACAATATGTGACACAGTCTGATCATTTTGGTCCGTATGTCGGCCACCCATCAAAATATTCAGACTTTTCTTTCGAAACACGAAACTACGTTTCAACACAAACTCGCTAGTCGAGCCAAAATACTGCAACAACGCAATGGATCGGGTGAGTAATCCCCCACTGCTACCTAGTTAACTAGAACACTACTTTACATTGTTAGCAGGCTCACAAAACAAGCTGTGTTAGTTGACTAGCGATGTGTCGTTGATTTTCAACCAAAAAATATTTGTATTGGATAGAAATGTATTCACATTTTACGTTTTCACATTAGAACGTGTCACATGTGACATGAAATAGTATTGGGAGCTTAACTGTACATGTCTGAACTATACATATCTTCGCCCTTGTCTGTATATAACACACTGTACATATATATCTGTCCATACATGTATGGCTTATGCACAATTACTATTCCTATTGCTATCTGGTCAGATGCCAAACTGCTTTCGGTTGTCTTAGTACTCTCATACTCACTGTCAACGACAATTAAATTGAATCTGAATCTGAGATAATGTCGGAGGGGGCTCAGCTTAAGTACAGTAAAGTACAGTAAGTACCAGTCGACTAAAGCCTGCCTGCGGTTCAGATACAGGTCAGCGCTGGGCCATGCTTGTCTCGACAGTGACACATTGTAAAGGGAGCCAGAAAAAGCAGCGGCGTGCCACACCTCTGAGATCCTGATCTCTTTGGCCAGATCCTTGATGAGCTGCGTGGGCTTCATGTTCTCCGGTAGCTCGTCCTCGTGTTCTAGAAGGGCCTGTCGACAAGACGGAATAAAATAAGAGCAGTCGTGAATGAAAACAGTCGTGAATAAAAACAGTCGTGAATAAAAACAGTCGTGAATAAAAGCAGTCGTCAATAAAAACAGTTGTGAATAAAAGCAGTCGTTAATAAGAGCAGTCGTGTAAGAGCAGTCGTGTAAGAGCAGTTGTCAATAAAAACAGTCGTCAATAAAAGCAGTCGTGAATAAAAACAGTTGTCAATAAGAGCAGTCGTGAATAAAAACAGTCGTCAATAAGAGCAGTCGTGCATAAAAACTGTCGTCAATAAAAGCAGTCGTTAATAAGCGCGGTCGTCAAAGTGTAACACTGACATTCTGTGTGACGCTTACTTATAAGAAGACTTTGGAAAATACTGTGAACATGTTAAAATAAACACAACAAAAAGGTTTAAAGAGAGGCCCGTCTGTTTATGTGTCGCGTCTGGGTTTACCTGTTTCTTCGTCCACGCCCTGAAGGCTCCGTTAATGATTTTGGCTCCGTGTACCAGGTAAGGAGCTGGCTGCTTGTTTGCCTTGTGTAAACCTGCAGACGTGTTTTGGTAACAAGAAGGAGTATACAGTATTCAGACCATAATGTTGACAACATATTTAATCCCATCTAAGACATGCGGGCTTTCAACTGAGACATGTGGAAAAGCTTTTGAAGTCGGGCGGCTTTACAAAAACGTTTGACTTTCAACAACACTTTCGTAGAAGCTTCTTTTTCGTTCTTAGACAACAGCGGCTCCATTTTTCTAACCACCGCTGCCTATCATTAACAAATCATAACATGTCCACATTATCACGTTTCAGAGAGCTGTCGAAAGAAATCTGACACATGGTGTGGAAATGATGCAACTAAACTTCTAGCATCCAAAAAAAAGGGCCTCTTGAAACTAAACGCATTACTCTGTAATGATAGAAAACAATCACCATAACATTTGATTAGCCAGAGAGAGTCACGGGACGCAGTACTTCAAACCGAAGGGCATAAAGAGCGATGTACATCTGCTGCCTGTCTGTGTGTGTGTAAGGTTCGCTTCAACATTGATTACATTGGACTGGATACACAGCCACTACAGGAAACATATTCCACACACTGCATTTAAATAAAATACCATCAAGACAAACTGAAGCAGAGAGGCAGAGAGAGAGATGGCCGAACGCCAGGGGGGGGGTTAGGGTTGAGGGACAGGGACAGGATGTGCTTCCTAGTGTACCTGCGCTGAACACACTGAAGCACAAACCTCAAAAGATGACCTTGAAGTGTCTCTCCCCCCCCCCCCCCCCCCCCACCCCCCCGTAAGAGAATAATAGCACATCGACCGGTGTGTGGCCTGAACTGGAGCTCACAATGGTACAATCTGGCCACCAAAAAATTGTGGAAATATAAACAGTCGCCCCAGGCCAGCTGAGGGGAGTTTAAACACAGACTTGTAATGGAGCAAGTGATTCTGCCTCGGCCAAAGCCTTTTGAAGCTAATCATCTGTGAACTCGGCGATGCAACGATTTAATGACTGAAATAATATTTGAACATCCAGCTCCTCATCTGGGCCGCAGACCTCCAGAGATCAGGATGCAGCATCGGATAAATACAGAATCACTTTGACTTTCTACTTTCAGACATGTGTGTGTGTGTGTGTGTGTGTGTGTGTGTGTGTGTGTGTGTGTGTGTGTGTGTGCTCGACGGAGAATTGTGTTAATTCAAACAGACACTGTGTGGATATATCCGGAAACATAATTTTCGGTTTGTTTGCTTATTTGTTTAAACAAATACAAATGTTATCTACTCAGGAAAGAAATCAATGATCACATACACCTCTTCAAGCTCGCCTTCACCAGTTAACCCTCTCCCCCCCTCCCCTTCCCATGTGTCCCCAGCACTACCTCAATTAGGCCCCTATACCGGTACTTTCTTTTATTTATTTTTTGTGTCTTTTTATTATTACTACTCGATCTTTTCAGTTTATAAGTCTAATGTATTATTATTATTATTATTATTATTATTATTATTATTATTATACAACTCATTTGCATGTAATAAGTAGTAAATAAGTAATAAATGTTGTTCACCTTTGAATCTCTCCAGCAGATGGCGCCCCACATACCAACACGCCGTCTCAAAGTTGGGGAAGGGCGTGAGGCTGTTGACGTTCAGCCGCTTCTCTACTTCGTATGCTCTGGGGGGGCGGGGGGAGGAAGAATGGTAAATGGTAAATAGACTGCACTTACATAGCGCCTTTATCCAAAGCGCTTTACAACGGCCTCTCATTCACCCAGTCACACACACATTCACACACCAATGGAGGCAAGCTACCATGTAAGGCGCTGGCCCGCTCACTGGGAGCAATTAGGGGTTCAATGTCTTGCCCAAGGACACTTCGACATGTGGCCAGCCGGGGATCGAACCGCCGATCTGCCAACCTTGCGATCATTAGACGGCGGCTCTACCTCCTGAGCCACAGCCGCCCCTGAACTCCACGGTTAAACACACATTCATGCTACAACGTACGGAACTCTGCAAACTGGGGGATTACGCACATTAAGAAATACTTCAGATAATCATAATAATAATGTTTTATTTGCCATGCAGTCAACTTGTCAATCAATTGTTGGAATGTGGTATTTTGTGCTCGAGGCTCAGTCGGCGTCGTTTAAGCAATTAGGGGATTAAGAGCCTTGCTCAAGGGCACATGCAGCTCCCTCCTGAGGCGAGGATCGAACCAGCGACTCCTTTAGCGATTGCTAGCCGGCCTCTCTCTAACCACTAGGCTACCAACTCCCCCCGATAAACAATGTGGATGTTTTTTACGCTGTAAGAGATTTATACAAGCTATGATGATTCCCTGACAGTGTCTACGCCGGGCTAAAAGGCTCATGGGAGTTGGAGTTCAGCGGGTCTGACCCCCCTGGGCAAGTCATGCAAATGTCATCTGCCCCCGTGCCAAGGTTTAGACCGGGCCCTACCCCCGTGCCAAGGTTTAGACCGGGCCCTACCCACACAGCTCTCACATCCCACCACATCTCATCAGATGAAGATTGATTGTGAAAGATTGTGGTCGGTGTGTTTATAGCCTCGAAAAGCGAAATACAATTTACAATAGCCCATCATAATCACAAGAGATATGTGTGTACTCTGCACAAAGACCTCACCGTTTAAGCTGTTGGAAGTTATATTGCTCTTATCATCTGGCTAACCATATAATAGCATAGCACTGTAATCTCTTTAGGGTTAACCCTAAACCTAAACCTAACCGCTTGATTTTACAGCCCGCCGTTAAGCAAGTTTCAACTCAGAAAGAAGCACTTAGCCAAGCTGTTACTACCTGATAATGGCTTACTAATTGCATTGTTGGTTTCTTTGAGACTCACTGAGTCATTGACACTACTGTGTATCATCTATAAGGTAGTTAGCCACTGTGCTGGATTCAGTGAGGTCCTAGTAAGTATCCTTTGTTAGCGAACAGTTGCCACATAGTTTACTGGTTAATACTGGGTACTTAGCCATCTTGTTTTATCTGTACAATATAGTATAGTGGATAGTGTACATAGCCTTTATTTATGTAAACCAGCTCTTTCCCCCTTTTTTTTTTCTTTCCTAGCACCAGGGGAGCCACCCCTCCCAAATGTCGTTGTTTGGTACCTGTACTGTAGCAATGACAATAAAGACCATTCATTCATTCATTCATTCATTCATTAAACTGGGCTGTAAACGAAAGTGTTACCGCCAACATTTGAACTGCTTTATGCCTGAAGAAGGTCTATGACCGAAAGCTCGCAATAAACACGTTTTTGTTTGAGTGTGCGGATGCTGTTATGATCACGGATGAGCGGTGGTATTCTCACTATTTTTAACCGGCGACATTTCAAATCCCACCTGTAGTGATCAGACACAGATTGACTTTACACAGCGTCAACAGTCCTCTGAAATCCCTTTCATCTGTCTCCTGTGTCCTCGTACGTCACCTCCTGTTGTTCTTTTGTTTTGTTTTCTGTTGTTTCTTTTCTTTCTGTTTAGTTTTAACTGTGTTTGACACGTCCACTGTTTTTAACCTGACTGTATGTTACTGCGTCTTTTGCCCTGTGAGGAGGTGTCCTTGGGTGTTTGGAAAGACGGCATACAAATAAAATGTATTATTAGTAGTAGTAGTAGTAGTAGTAGTAGTAGTAGTAGTAGTAGTAGTAGTAGTAGTAGTAGTAGTAGTAGTAGTAGTAGTAGTAGTAGTAGTAGTAGTAGTAGTAGTAGTAGTAGTAGTAGTAGTAGTAGTAGTAGTAGTAGTAGTAGTAGTAGTAGTAGTAGTAGTAGTAGTAGTAGTAGTAGTAGTAGTAGTAGTAGTAGTAGTAGTAGTAGTAGTAGTAGTAGTAGTAGTAGTAGTAGTAGTAGTAGTAGTAGTAGTAGTAGTAGTAGTAGTAGTAGTAGTAGTAGTAGTAGTAGTAGTAGTAGTAGTAGTAGTAGTAGTAGTAGTAGTAGTAGTAGTAGTAGTAGTAGTAGTAGTAGTAGTAGTAG
>NC_137691.1:1727519-1762519 GCF_963989245.1 Nansenia antarctica
TTTATTAAATAAAATGTGCACCTCGTGTCTGAAAATTCCAGGTTGATCACATTTAGCACTTTCTTCCTGTTTGTGCTGTAGTAAAAATCCACAAACTCCTTCAGCTTCATCTTGCAGTCGGTCTGTTTGGTCACGTCGATGACGTCAACACCAACATCTGGACCTGGGACAGAGGAACGAGACCAGAGAGGTTATGAAACAGTTATTAAAGACAACAGGAGATAATAATACGAACACGACGCAGTGAAATCACTTTGTGACGACTGTTGCTGACTATGTCCTCAGTACCGTACCTGACTATGTCCTCAGTACCGTATCTGACTATGTGCTTCTATCGCACTGCAGGAAATGTGAATTCTGTCCACAGTCTCAGAGGCAGAGGCGCCTCTACTGATGATTACCTGAAGTAGGGGTGGGCATCGACGATCGATAATTGATCGATAAGGATCTTGGTCGATCACAAAATAAAACATTTGGTCGATCACAAAAAAAAAAAAAAAATTTTTTTTTTTTTTTTTTTTGTGATCGACCAAATGTTTTATTTTGTGATCGACCAAGATCCTTATCGATCAATTATCGATCGTCGATGCCAACCCCTAACCTGAAGCCTCGGACAGAAAGCAGAGTTGTGTGCCACTAGTGCTACAGTGGATGATTACACAACAACATCTATTCTCTCACTCCAGCATGTTGTACTCAAACAGAAGCCGACGTATCCTTCAAACAAAACCATTACATGATAGTTGCAATTTATGAATTTGAAGGGAAAACAATGTTCAATATCTCCTTATTGTAACCCCTCATTGTAACAAGGCCAGCACTATAACTTAGAATACAGGACTAAAACTGTTTAATGACCTGATGCCTCTAAATAAAGCAGTTAATGGGGGGGGGGGGCGGCTGTGGCTCAGGAGGTAGAGCCGGTGTCTAATGATCGCAAGGTCGGCGGGTTTGGCAGGCCGATCCCCGGCTGGCCACGTGTCGAGGTGTCCTTGGGCAAGACACTGAACCCCAAATTGCTCCCAATGAGCGGGCCGGCGCCTTGCGTGGTAGCTTGCCGCCATTGGTGTGTGTGTGAATGGGTGAATGAGAGGCCGTAGTAAAGCGCTTTGGAATAAGGTGCTATATATACATAAGTGCAGTCCATTTAAAGCAATTAATAAGTGAGAGAGAGAGAGAGAGAGAGAGAGAGAGAGAGAGAGAGAGAGAGAGAGAGAGAGAGAGACAGAGAGAGAGAGAGACAGAGAGACAGAGAGACAGAGAGAGAGACAGAGAGAGATACACAGAGAGAGAGATGTGCTTACCAACGTGGTTCTCCACATCGCTGATGTAGAAGGTGGGTGCTGGCAAGGACATGCCCAGGCCGTCTTTCTTCAGGACTACGATCGGCTCGTTGAAGCCGTTCTCCTCCAGGTACTCCACCGTCAGCTGACTACCGCTCAGCTTCACCACCACGTCCTCAGAGCTAGCAACACAAAACCATCCAGTTAACACTAGAACAGCCATGGGTGGGGTCATTTGACCCTATGAGTAAAAAAATAATTCAGGACCCTCCTTTCAAGACTTTTCCTAGATATGTGCGTTCTACCACCCAGTATCCTTACATTTTCAAAATCACATCAGGATAAGTTAGTATAAAGCTATTTTCCAGTTTTTCTGTGTAGGAGGAAGGCTAGTTTACAAGACGCGCCAACTAGTGGTCTTTGTGTGTAAGTAGCAGCTTCCCGTTGTAAAGACTATGGTCATTTGACCCCCGAGGCGGCTCTTATAGTAGGTAACACAGACACGGCTGTTCTAGTGACAGACAGAGCTTAACTGTCACTTAGATTCAACTGTCACTTCAATAAGATTTGACAGTTGGTGACGTGGTGTTCTAGTGTTAACCTCCACGTCCTCAGAGCTAGCAACACAAAACCATCCAGTTAGCCTCCACAATTTATTTATTGGCCATGTGCAGTGCACTAGGAACATGGCTCGGTATTCTCCATGCTGAACAAGCTACAGTACAACAACAACAACAAGACGACAACACAACAATACTCAAGACACACAGTATATACAGTACCAATATGAGTGAATAAATATACTGGACAACTTCGTGCAAAAACATGTAAAGTGCTTCGGGTGCAATGATCAGGAGTTATTGAGGAGGGCTGTGGCTTTGGGGAAGAAACTGTTCAAGTGTTGTGATGTTTTTGACCTGGTGGCCCTGTACCGCGGTCCAGAAGGGAGGACGTCTTCAGAGCGAACAACACAAGGGAACTAAAGAAAGGAACTATCCGCTCACAGACAACAATTAAAAAGAGAGGCTTGAATGTGTGAACACTAGATGGTCTCTTGCCTTCTCTACCACAGCACAGCAAAACAATGTGTTGTGAAATATGTGTCAAGTTAAGCAATACAGAGACTTATTTACTAGTTGACGAGCTAAGTAAAACATTTTTTATAGGGTTAGGGTTAGGGTTATATATAATGTATTTATTTTTGAGAGAGAGAGAGAGAGAGAGAGAGAGAGAGAGAGAGAGAGGGGGGAATTCAACCACTTTCAATGACCCATGTCTATTTTCAAGGTCTTGATTTTTTTTTCTTCAAATTCACAAACGTTCAAGGATTTCAAGGACCCGTGGGAGCCCTGAAAACCATCCAGTTAACCTCCAGGGAAAAAGACACGTAGAGTTGAACTATCTAAACTGCTCTTGACAGAAACCCCATGGATGGGCATGGGGCCATACAAGACTAAGTATCCCACTAGACGAGACAGAGGTTCTCCAACAGTGATCTAAGAGCGCCACCTTGTGGGACTTTCGATGAACTGTAAAAAAAAACATCTGTCCTGGAAGAACCTCTTTAATTTAATCCAATTAACGGACAGTTAGTTTGAGAAGGATGTTAAGTACAGCTCTCTAATCCTGTCATGACCAGACGGTAAAGGCAGTTTACGTGCCTTCTCACGAGCTGCACCCCGCCTCTGGAACTCTCTCCCTCAGCCACTCAGAGACTCACCCTCACTCTCCACTTTTAAATCCCACCTCAAAACCTACCTGTTCTCCCACGCATACAACCTTCCCTACCCCTAACCATCTCCCCTAACCCTGCCACCCCCCCTCCCCCCCTGGACATGCATACAACCTCCCCTACCCCTAACCATCTCCCCTAACCCTGTCACCCCCCCTCCCCTACTGGACATTGCTGTGTTAATTGTTCCCTGTGCCTGTTCGTTAACTCTGTGTTCTATGTGCTCATGTTATCTGTTGCTTGTTGTTTCTGTGTTTTCTGTTTTTCTAATATTGTCAGCGTCTTTGAGCACCGGAAAAGCGCTATATAAATACAATGAATTATTATTATTATTGTTATTATTAGTTACAGGGTTCCTACAAGTTTCAACAAGTAAAATGTAAGACTTTTTTAGACCTCTTTGAATATCATTTTAGACCTATTCGCGACACCATATGATAGCTTTTTGTCATCCTCGAGGTGATGAAATTAGGGATTCCACTGCCATACAGACAAAAAAGGAAGCGAATGGGCATTTTTGTGGTTCCAGCTTGATTCATTTCCGCGTAAATAGATGTGGTCGGACTGATTTACTTGCAGGATCACATTTTTAAGACCTAGCACCTAATTTTTAGACCGAATAACTGAAATGTAAGACCTTTTGAGGCCTTGTAGATCTGATTGCTGGATTTTTAGACTTCAAGGCTTTTTAAGACCAGCGCGGGAACGCTGCGGTTACCTGGGGAACGTCCTGCTGCGCAGCTCCTTGATGAACACCTGACTGCCGTTCTGCACGGCCTTCACGTCCGTCTGCCCCGTGTCCTGCTTGTTCCAGTTCTTCTTCTTTTTCACTGAGGGACCACAGAAGAAGAACAGTTAAGGTTAAGAAGAAGAACAGTTGAATGAATGAATGAATGGTCTTTATGGTCTTTATTGTCATTAATACAGTACAGGTACCATACAACGAAATTTAGGAGGGGGGGGCTCCCCTGGTGCTTGGAAAAAAGACTAAAAAAAAGAGGGCCAAGGGTAAAATAAAAAAGAGAATAGAGCTGGTTGACATAAATAAAGGCTATGTACACTATCTACTATACTATACAATAAAACACTGTGCTGTACTCTATGCTATGCTATAAATATCCTAACTTTTCCTATATCTGAACCTTATGTACACATGGGTTGTCATATTGCACATAATACTTGTTGCACATTCATTAAAGTGTCGCAGTTGGCAGGTTTAGAATGTTCACAGTTAAAGTTCACAGTTAAAGAAGAACAGGTAAGGTTAAAGAAGAACAGTTAAGGTTAACACACACATAATGAAAACATACGCAGCACACATTATTACAGACGTCCCCCGTCCCCGTCCCCCCCAGGGATGTCCTAGGGGGGCTGCAGACATGAGAGATATGAGACAGGGGCTTACTGGTGGATTTGCCGTGGGTTTTCTCGCAGTTGGGGCAGTGGTAGATGTCAATGTCTGGAGCCTCGTCCTCGTCCACCTCCACACAGCTGGAACAGAGACGCAGAGACACAGAGAGACAGCCTCACGTTAGCCTTCATATCACAACATCATCACATTACATTATAACATATAATAATGTGTCCAAACAGCCAAGGGTGTAGGGTGTTCTGTGTGTGTTATATTCAGAACTTAAGGGGGGGGGGGAAAGTAGGTTGTTATTTCCTGACACACAAAAAGAACTGTGGCTCCCCAGCCCATCTGCAGTGCAGATACATATGCCTTTCTAAATATAAAAGCCACGACTCTCTCTCTCTCTCTCTCTCTCTCTCTCTCTCTCTCTCTCTCTCTCTCTCTATCTCTATCTCTATCTCTCTCTCTCTCTCTCTCTCTCTCTCTCTGTCTCTCTCTCTCTCTCTCTCTCCTCCTTTTGTTTCGCAATGTTTGGAGTCGCAGCTGCAATCCACAATAAGCAGAGCAGATTCCTTCCACCAGGGGGCGCTGCCCCCAGAGCGTCCTGACTGGCTGACCCGGGGTGTTTCCCCAGCCTGCCTCTCCTCTCCTCTCCTCTCCTCTCCCCTCCTCTCCTCTCCTCTCCTCTCCTCTCCTCTCCTCTCCTCTCCTCTCCCTCTCCTCTCCCCTCCTCTCCTCTCCTCTCCTCCCCTCTCCTCTCCTCTCCTCTCCTCTCCTCTCCTCTCCTCTCCTCTCCTCTACCCTCCTCTCCTCTCCTCTCCTCTCCTCTCCTCTCCTCTCCTCTCCTCTCCTCTCCTCTCCTCTCCCTCTCCTCTCCTCTCCTCTCCTCTCCTCTCCTCTCCTCTCCTCTCCTCTCCCCTCCTCTCCTCTCCTCTCCTCTCCTCTCCTCTCCTCTCCTCTCCTCTCCTCTCCCCTCCTCTCCTCTCCTCTCCTCTCCTCTCCTCTCCTCTCCTCTCCTCTCCTCTCCTCTCCCCTCCCCTCCTCTCCTCTCCTCTCCTCTCCTCTCCCCTCCTCTCCTCTCCTCTCCTCTCCTCTCCTCTCTTCTCCTCTCCTCTCCTCTCTTCTCCTCTCCTCTCCTCTCCTCTCCTCTCCTCTCCTCTCCTCTCCCTTCCTCCCTCCCTCCCTCCCTCTCTGGCCAGTGGGCAGTTCTTTACTACTTCACTCATCGTCATGACGACGAAGTCAAATGAGGGGATGGGTGGAGTGAGGTTCAGAACTATGGAAATTACAAACATGGCTGCTGCATTGTTCCTGTTCCAAGAACAGTTAATCTGTCATCACGTCCACTCCTCTCTTTCAGAAGTGTACGTTTTAGGTAGTACTTTTTTAACCAAACGTACTTATTACTTATCACGTTACTTATTATTATTATTGTGTTATTATTGCGTTTTGTGTATCTGAATGCTGCAATAATAATAATAACTTTTATTTGTATAGCGCTTTTCCTGCAAACGTTGCAGCTCAAAGTGCTCCAATCATTATATAGTCATCATTTATATGTCATAAACAATTACTATTGTATTGAGGAACCGAAGCCAAAGAATTGTGCTCTTGTGTACTGGTACGGTAAGATGTAGGCTAATAAAAGAGCGATTCTGATTCTGATTCTGAAGAGGGTTCTTCTTTTGTTTGTCCCTGTGGGGCACCCTTAGATGAACCCTTCTGGGTTCCATGCGGAACCCTTTTCCACAGAGGGTTCTAAACGGAACAGAAAAGCGATCATTGCAACTGTCTGATATTCAGCCACTGATATCTAGAGCTGTCTACTCACACATGGTTGACTGTATTAGACACGCTGTTCTACAACAATAACAGGCTGGTGGCTCCAGAGGGAGAATGAGATGGGTTCCTCAAAAATGTTCTAAGAATTGTCAAAGGCCCACATTGTCAGTGACAGAGCAGCTACTATTCATCCTCACTGATAACATGACCTCAGAGTGTAGGCATCTGGCTTTCAATGTCATGTTATGTTCATGAAACTGGGAATTAATGCATCTATTGAGCAGGATATTGATCTATTACATCATATCATATCCATACTGGGTGAGATCCGAACAATGAGCGTCTAGGAAACTACTTTGACTAACAGATGTCTGTCTCAGGTCTAGATGTTAGGGCTAGGGTTATGGCTAACCTTAACCCCAACCCTAAATGTTCTACATTTGAGCTGCAACGTTTGCAGGAAAAACTAATAAACAAATAAAAGTTAATATTATTATTATTATTACATTCGTGTACACAATGTTCACTACTATCCCCTGAATTCCCAAAAGCAACTGTATGTATGTATATAATGTTAACAATTGTCTGTATGTATATAATGTGACAATCGTCTGTGTGTATACAATGTTAACAATTGTCTGTATGTATATAATGTGACAATCGTCTGTGTGTATACAATGTTGACAATTGTCTGTTTGTATATAATTGTTCAAATATGATTTTTGTATCGGACCCCAGGAAGACTAGCTAATGTCATGGCATTAGCTAATGGGGATCCTAATAAACGAACAAACAAACAAACTGGAGAACGTAGCCTACTGTAGGTGTGACCTAGAACACATGGTCATCGTAAATAAGGTGTAAAAAAACGAGGTGTTGATAGTGACAAAAGAGTAAACACACCACCCTGCCACCGACCCTGGAACCCAGCCACCCACGGCATCATGGGAGGGGAGTGTGATGTCACCGGCTTGGCTAACACTCGAGGAGTCCAACGCATTAAAACAAACAAACAGCAACCTGAATCTGTGGGCGTGTGCAGCATGACTGCTCTTATCACAGACCTCCTCCTCCGCCAGCATGGTGGTGGTTAGCTGGAATGACATCATTAGTGATACCACACCATCCCATGGGGCTCACTTAAAGAGAGAGAGGGAAGCCAGTTGTCGCCAACAGAAGGGGATATCTACAGTATGTTCACTAGATAATAAGGACAGAGAGCGGCAGGAAAAACAGCAATTAGTTTCGGTTAAGCTTTCCAAGGAATATCGTAGCATTAAATCTAGAATGATCACAAACCCGGGGAAAAGAAAATACCCTGAGCTTGTGATTCATCCAGGGTTTAACAGGGTCACCCCGCCGTTCCTCGAAAGCTGGACGTGTTTGAGAGGTGGAACGATGTCGGCCTGAGACAGTCTGTCTCTCTCTGTGAGATCTGGAGCCATGCCGTGCCCTCCAAAGCGTTTCATCAGAACTGGGGGGGAAATGTTGGAGAAAATGGTGTATATATCTATAATGGTGGATATATCTAGGTGTATATGGTGTATATATATATATATATATATATATATATATATATATATATATATATATATATATATAGCCAATATGTCTGATGCCCTGTGACTATTTTTGTACAACATGTAACGATGTATGTTAGATTGGATAAACTCTATATTGGATTAATTTGACCATCCCACGACCTCACTTTCGCTTTGTGTTTCTTTTTTCTTTTCATACTATTGTGTTATGCTTTGTAAAGAAGCTCTATCTGTTTAAGAGTTTCTTATACATGAAGTGAAAATAATCAATAAATAAGTGTTTCATAAAAATAAAATAAAAACTAACTGTCACCAAAATGCTGAAAGATTAAAAAAAAAAAAAAATAAAAAAAAAAAAAATAACAAAGATTGAAAGCCCAAATAATTAATCTGCATCAACTGCTACCTTAACGTTAGGACCGTTTGCTGTCCGTAATGTGCTTGTGGACCGTGGCCATAATTGGATGACTACAGCGCAGATTTCAGATGGATCATCGCGCAATAACACTTTATCTTAATGTGTTGTCACAACGCCTACAAATCTCAATGGGAGGGGGATTGAGACTTGCATCAAAACACTCTGGCATAACCATGTAACGGCAGTTTAGGACATTTATATCATATTGCTGCTAGTCTCAACCATAAGTGTCACCAGCAGCAGGACGTGTTGGGGGGCGGGGGGGAGCCTGGGGGGTTCTGGGATGTTGGGGGGCGGGGGGAGCCTGGGGGGTTCTGGGATGTTGGGGGGCGGGGGGAGCCTGGGGGGTTCTGGGACGCCTCCCTGGCTCATGCTTCAGTGTTAGGGCATACGTGTAACGACAGGCCTACATGTAGCGACAGGCTCATGACAGTCTCATGTAGTAATATTAATGAGTAACGTCAAAATATCATCATCAATCAGGAGGATACAACACAACCGCTGGTTCACGTTAAGGTCATCGCCGAGGCTAAGGGGGGAGGAGATTGTAGCTTCGTTTGGGACTGAAACTGAGAGAGTATGTGTATGCTACAGAACATACAGATATGAGCATGCTAAACCTTCTTGTCAGTTCTGTATGCTCATATTTGTATGTTTTGTAGCATGTACCATATTGCTTTCTCAATGTCCACCACACCGCTACCGTACAATCCTACCACAACAATACTACTACGATTAGGGATGTCCCGATGCTGGATCGCAGATCGCACCAGAAAGAAAAATAGGCAGCGATCTGGGGCTCGCGATCCGGCGTGTCACTCACGTGATGACAACAGTAGTAGTCAGTGGTCACGGGCGTGACAGTTGGCTAGTAGCTACCTGTGTGTAATGAGTCTGACAATGTCATGATGCTAGCTGGTGAAATCATAAACCATTTGCTTACGTAATTTTTCGTTTGTTTACATAGTCTGAAACTACAGATGGTAAGCTTTCAAATGATGCGTCATACATTGAAATCGGAAAAAAAAATCAAGACGACACGAGTATTTGAATGTTTGTTTGTATCAATGTTTTGCTCAAGAATGGTGACTGCTAAACGCTGCTAGCGGCTAACGTTTCATGCTAAAACGAAAGTATTATAACGTCCCCACTTGGACAGTGGTTGAAATAATGACAGATAGCTTCTTTCATGTAATCTGTGCGTTTAATTGTAAACTATCTCATACACAACTTTCTTAGTTCACCGGGGGGCCGTTCCACTAAAGGTGGCTTAGTATATCGGCGATTGAAATAAATGCGGCGATCAGGCAACTCGGGATTGGAATTCAAGCCTCAGGTGATTCCTCGAATGAGGATCAGGCTTGTGTTATGAGTGTTCACAGAAGACAGGCTTACAAATCTTCGATATGGGCGCGTGCACGCAGACATAAAGAGCCCCGAAGAGTCGATCTGTCGAAATGAAGATACTCCACTCTGCAGGGGTTCTACATTTGCGCAGCATTCCGAATTATGGATCTTTATGAAGACGGAAAAATAAGATGTAAAATAGTGCAATACTGCCGCAATTAACAAGGCGAGGGAAATGGTTTGGCAAGAAATTGCTGACCGATTAAATGCGTAGGTCATACTAGCCCCAGTTATTGTTATATGTTCATATTTTAATAAATGAATATTACTACTGTGGTGATATAAGCAGCAGGCTACAAACCGTCATATCGCCACAATGGCCTAGTGGTATCGACCGCTGCCATAGGATTTATTCGTCATTTTTAGACGGTGGTTCGAATCCCTCTTCGGACACACTTTTTACTGCATTTCGTTGTCTGAATCTAATCTAAAATCTCATCTAAAAAAGTATGTAGGCCATAAAATTATGGTGCAGGCTAATTTACAAGAACTGACACGATTACAATGGTGTTTGAAGCCTTTGCATGAAATCTTCGGTTAAATGTAAAAAAATAAAAAATAATCACTTAGTCAAGTCTCGAACACGCGACCTTTGGATCTCTAGCTGGCTGCCTTAACCACTGCGCCAGCCAGACCACTGTGATGACAGCAATGCAAGTACAGACAATTACTTTTTTTTTTACACTCTTTTATTTATTGATCTATCGATCTATCTATCACACTTTCAAAATATCAAGTTATCTATCACACAATCAAACTATCTATCAATCGATCACACTTTCAAAATATCAAATTATCTATCTATCACACAGTCAACCTATCCCAGGGTTTCCGGTTTTCGGTCTTTGTCCGGTAAAATGTGTTGTTGAAGTCCGACAAATTTAAAACTCTTCGGTCATAATGTCCGGTGAAAATAATTCCCTCTTAAAACCCTTCTGCGCCGAAATGTACCTCCGCCGGCACAAATCCGCACCCAACATTGTAATTACCGTAATTTCTAAACGGTTTGTGCTATCGAAAAAATTCCAACTGTCCCTGAAAGCTGAGATGTTGCACTTCAACCGACATATAGGGTATTACGGTAAAATGTGACGTGATGACATTCTCAGAGTCAGTTTACTCACAGTGAAGGCGGAGGAGGAGTTGTACTCCCGAGTCCGATTAAGTATGATTTGACAGGCAGTTAAACTAAATGCCTTCCCAACCAGCGAGACCTGGTTATAGAAATGACGTTGTTTTATTGATAAAAAAGGGTAAAACTGGAAATAGAAAATAGAAAACTCACATTAATCCCAAACAATTTAACAGACTTCAGTTAACGTAATGTGGAGTCCGTTCATTGATCGATGCAGTCTGTTCATTTCCCAGTGTGGCGCGCGTTCAGCGCTGGACATAATGGCATAGCGCGCATGCGAATCATGTTATTATATATTATATAGCTCGCATCTAATCGTATCGGATGAGAAATAGACATTAAACTGCATATATAGGCTAGGCTACACAACAGTAATCACCGCGACAAACAGCTATATTATATTTTAATATGATGACCGGAATATCTCACGTTTGTCCGGTAAATTGAAATCTTCCCGGACACGATGACCGGCGTCAATTTTTTCTAACGGAAACCCTGACCTATCTATCCATCTATCTATCTCGTGTGAAGTGGGAACTAATATTTCCTAAAAGAGGAACTGTCGTTCGGGATGTAGTTTCCGCCTGTGAGCCTTTTTTGACGCACGTCTTACTTTAGCCAGTGTTTTAGCCTGGTCGCGATTGGCACACAACACAGTAACAGTGCGAACATGAACATGAACTCAAGCATTAATGAACATTAATGAACAGGGTTGCTACACTATGTTTACAAGCCAGGTATCACTTACCGGTAGCCTCTGGCAACAGTGAATCCAACCCACAGATTATAAGTATTTAGTGATCGTTAAACTGTTGTATATTATATCGAGTGGTACTTCAACTTCCAAGTTGCCTGTTATGAAAAAAACGAAAAGCAGATAACAGTACCAGAAACCAGTCCCAGAATCAAAGGGGTGTCAACAATATTATTCTTGACACCCCTTTGATTCTGGGACTGGTTTCTGGTCTCACCAGCAGCGTCACTAGGCTACACTTTTAAAAAGGGTGCTATAATTGATTTGCCATTTGTAAGAGAAGATAAATAGAATAAAAACATGAAGGCACTAAAACTAGAAATCAGACAGTAACTCTTTTTTTTTTTACAATGCTGAATGCTGCAGTTTAAATTGTTTTAACTTTAAACCAGTTGGTCACTGAGTACTGCAGAGCACTGTTTTTGTTGCTTGAATAAAGGCTGGCAGTCATTAATAGCCAACTGTTGTTGTGGACTATATACTGGGGAAGTATTTGTTATTATTCAGGAGTAAAACAATAAATACAAATATCGGATTGATATCGGTATTGCAGATACCTGAAGCCCAGGTATCGGTATCGGTAGTGAAAAAATGGGATCGGGACATCCCTAACTACGATCCATTAGACATTTTACATTTACATTTTTGGCATTTAGCAGACGCCTTATTCCAAAGCGACTTACAATCAATACATTTGAATACTAAGCATGTGAATCAGCAGTCCACCATTCGTTGCAGGAAGAGTACTCTAGCTCGGGCCCGGGGCCACTGATAGAAGGAAAAACCTTCTCCCTATTATCGCCTTCTACTAAAACATTTTATTATTATTTTTATTTTATTTTTTTATTATTATTATTATTATTATTATTTTATTGCTGGAGAAACTGAGAAACAGTACAAGGGGGGCAATAGAAGTTCTTAGGGACACAGTAGAGGGGAAAGCGGGTGTCTTTAGGAGACGTAGTGGTGAGGGTCAGAAGATGTCTCAGGAGGAGCAGTTAAGATGTAACCTGAAGAGATGGGTCTTCAGTCTACGACGGAAGATGGGTAGTGACTCTGCCGTTCTGACAGCCGTTGGGAGCTCGTTCCACCAGCGGGGAGCCAGTGTTGTGAAGAGACGTGATCGGGCAGCCCGACTGCATTAGCGTCTTTGAGCCTCGGAAAAGCGCTATATAAATTCAATGAATTATTATTATTATTGTTATTATTATTATTATGAATAGATTATGAATAGGTTTAAGCTACCGGCAAACGGAAATCTATTGAACTTTGTGTGAAGTGTCTAATTAACATTTCGGACACTATTAACATTATTATTTTATCGACAGCCTTTGACATTGTCAATGTTACAAGCCTGTCGATTAGAGGAACATAGAAATTAGCGTGACTGTAATAAAATGATCAGTCAATCAATTTAGGCCAGAGGACAGACAGGTGCAGTGTTGAGGTCAAGGGTCAATGGCACCATGTGTCTGACTTGCTCAATCACTTGAGGATAAACACACTGAACACTTCTCCTCCAGTAAACAGCAACAGAGCCTGGTTGGGAGAGATGCCACAGAGCAGACAGGTGTGACGGGGCATAGGTATGTTGTTATGGTATTATTACCTACAGAAAGGGCTACATATTGACATTAAGAACATATGGGTTAGGTTGTTATTGACAATTGCTATTATAAAGCTGTTTATGAAGCTGTTTATGAAGCTGTTTATAAAGCTGTTTGTAAAGCTGTTTATGAAGCTTTTTATAAAGCTGTTTGTAAAGCTGTTTATGAAGCTGTTTATAAAGCTGTTTATGAAGCTGTTTATAAAGCTGTTTGTAAAGCTGTTTATAAAGCTGTTTATGAAGCTGTTTATAAAGCTGTTTATAAAGCTGTTCATAAAGCTGTTTATAAAGCTGTTTGTAAAGCTGTTTATAAAGCTGTTTATAAAGCTGTTTATAAAGCTGTTTGTAAAGCTGTTTGTAAAGCTGTTTGTAAAGCTGTTTGGGACACAGTGATGTAGTGCCATCCCCAGGCTACCACAGCATCAGATAACCTTATTACATTTTTCTAGTATTGCCAGTTTACATTAGAGATGCAACCTCAGCACATACTGTATGTTCAAGTCAAGACTAAAAACCCATCTTTTTAATATCGCCTTTAAATGACTAAATGATTAAATGATGATATATAATGATTAAAGCACTTTGAGCTGCAACGTTTGCAGGAAGAGTGCTATACAAATAAAGGTTATTGTTATTATTATGATGATTATTATTATCAGATATAAGTATCATTAGCCAAGTTTTAAACACAAATAACCCTTCTGCTGAACTCCCATGGGTGGGCTACCTACCCCTAACCCTATGAGGTACAGTCATGAACGACTCGAGGATACACTGTTACAAGCCAGGGTACATTTGTTTCATCCCAGAAGAAGGTGATCTATACAGAAGGTGATCTATACAGAAGTGATCTATCGTCTCATGGAAACGAGCTCCATCGCAGCCAGCCCAGGAGCAGGGAAGGGTTAATGTTAACGCGCGTAAATATCCTCTAAGGCTGCTTCTCTGGAGGGCTGAGAACAAGAGAACAGATGAACAGATGATGAAAAGAAACAGTCAGGGTAGTCGTGTCTGGTGTCTAACATGTGTGGGACATGTAACACACATGTAACACACATGTAACACACATACAACACACATATGCACATGTAACAAAAGCCCAATCTAGAGCAAATGCGATCGACTCCAATAGGCTGTTTTTGAGGCGGGCTAAAGTGATGAGTAGCCTGGAGGACAGATGACATATTCCACAGAGAAATAGGACATTTATATCTATATATATCTATATCTATATAACACATCCTGTTGTGGCGGGATCTATGATCTACTGTACATTGTACAATGTTCTCATTTGTCTCCCCGTGGCTGGTGTCTCCCCCAGCAGCTATTGTCATGTATGATGACTGACACGGAGCGTTATTATATTCCCCAGATATACACAACACACACTCCGACAATAACACATCTCACATGCATTAACCGTAACTGCGGGAGAGGAGTGCAAATGTAGTGTAAGATTGAAAGCGAATAAAGCGAATAAAGCCCTGGATAAACGTCTGATCTGATCTGAGGTCTGAGACAGACACCCGCGTTCCCGAACAACGATCGGATCATTAACACAGAGAAAGCTGTGATGTGCAGAGATGCATGCGTGTGCAATCAAACAAACAGCCCGAAACTAAACACGAAAACCTTGAAAAATTAGTATATTGACCAAATCTTTTTTTGTGCTATTCACATTTATAAATGTCCCAGCAGCACACCAGCCCAGCCAGAGCCCTAACTCCGCCTTCTTCTTCCCCGAGCGGCCTCTCTCTCTCTCTCTCTGATGGCAGATCACATCTAGACGAACCAACACACAACCTTTTTTAGTCTGTCAAAACCTCCGAATTCGCCACTAAAAACACCCCCAGATGCATTAGAGTCCCTACCTGCCGTGGAACCAGTCTTTGCAGGCGTCGCACTCGATCATGAACTGCGCGACGTCGTAGGGCAGCCGGCAGACGCAGTAGACTGGTACGGTCGCCATGTTCTCTGTTCACATCCACAACAACGTCAGAGAGCAGCGGAGAGCCTAACCCTGCAAGCCCAAACCAACCAAACACTCTATGATCAAGATCTGTCCCAAAAAAAAGAAAAAAAAGCTTGAAGGCATGAAAAAAAAATAGAAGAAAAAAAGAAATTTGGAGAAATGAATTCAGATCCAGAAGTCCATGTCTGCATTCAGATGCCTGGTGATTCTCCCGTTTGAAAATGCTGATCTGTCTGGTTGTTGGCGTTCCTGAAGTGCATTACTGTGTCGTCGATGCCCCCTGGTGTCTCTACAGTGTGGAGACGTTCTGAAATGAGAACATGTTACATTGTATCCCCGCGTGGAGACGTTCATAAATGAGAACATGTTACATTGTATCCTCGCATGGAGACGTTCATAAATGAGAACATGTTACATTGTATCCTCGCGTGGAGACGTTCATAAATGAGAACATGTTACATTGTATCCTCGCGTGGAGACGTTCATAAATGAGAACATGTTACATTGTGTCCTCCTCGCAGCGTTGTAACATTGTTGCGTCAGCGTGTGAGAGGCTCGTTCCCACTGCAGCGGGTTCCTCTGGCCGGGGGTCCCAGGACAGACAGACAGGGGGTCCCAGGACAGACAGGGGGTCCCAGGACAGGACAGACACGCGTCACGTTCACACTCATATATTATCTGCTCGTGTTTGAGCCACAATCACACATGCAGGAGGACCATGTATTGATCATAATCGGTTCAACATTTTGGCGCTTAAATTATGAACATTTTTTGAATGGAAGTAGGCTAGAATACAGTTGCAGTAATAACACGTTTATATATGTATTTTTTATTCGTGTTATTATGTGGTTAAATGTTTATCTATTTATTTTCTATATATGATGCATCTATTCTTGCCTTTTTTTTCTTCTTACTATCCTTCTTTTTCTGTATTTTTTATGCTGTTATGTAAAGCACTTTGAATAGCCCCTGTTGTATGAAATGTGCTATACAAATACACTTGCAGATAATGATATAGCATTTCATAATGTACACACCAATTTCTACCATTATGTTTTCTTCCTGCTTAAATGAAATTGTGCAGATACATTAATACATTAATTCATACCCTAATTTAATAATAAATAAAACATCTATATTAGCCATGGGATGAAAGTAGCCAACTGCCCATTATAATCTCAAGGTCTAGTAGTGTATTCACTATTTTTGTTTTATATCAAACAATGTTATTAATGCTATTAAGTGGAAGTTCCCATTTCCAGTACGTCTTAGGCACAATTCTTAAATGTTGGAGAACCAGTATATATTTATATATATATATATTTGCAGGTTGGATTAATTTCCCACTGAAATCGACTTTTCTTAAGGTGTTTCAGATTGATATGGACAACCGACGATGTCCCTGTCTCACAGTGAATTCATAGAAGGGAAACGTAACACAGGTTAATAGGCAGATCACTGCTCAACTATTGTTAAACCGGTTTGAAGCTATATTGTAATGTGCATGACATAAATAAATATGAAGCAGGAGAGTGCACCTGCAAAGACAAAGACACGTTAAGACTAGAACAGCCGTGTCTATTTTATCTACTATAAGAGCCACCTCGGGGGTCAAATGTAAGGATGTAAGGATACTGGGTGGTAGAATGCAAATATCTAGGAAAAGTCATGAAAGGAGGGTCCTGAAATTTTACAGAGTGCAAAGATATAAAACATTTTTTTACTCACATGGTCAAATGACCCCACCCACGGCTGTTCTAGTTATAATTGTCCTGATAATAAAGAAAAGCAAGTAACACTGAAAACTGAAATTATACTAAAAGAATAGATTTTTATTAAGCATTGTAAGTTGCATTCAATTGCCTTCAAGTACACCACACCACAATCTGTCAACAATCAAACCCAACAGTAGTTCATTCTTTTACAACCCACCAGATGGGAAGAAACTCTGATCAACTTACATCAAGGGAACCTATTCAGCTCTTGCGGGCAAAGGACTGGGGAATACACTGTCATTTCTGATCACTGATGTGTGATAAAAAGCTTCAGGAGAATTACATGGAAAAGTTAAGTAATGATTCTGGTTCAGAAGTAGAATAAACTTTGAAAACAGTAAAGTAAACATTGACAATTATTACAGGTTTACTTGCTTATGCTAATGGGGAAGGTCGAAGGTCAAGCGACTTGCTGCCTTGTTTCCGGCTGCAAAAGGGGGGGGGATTTCAGATCAAAGCTTTTTATAAGAGGATTTTCTTGTTTTTTTTTTTTATCCAGAGAGATGTTTTACTAATATTAATGCAGAAAACAGCAATAGAGAACAATAACGTATACAGTAATGAGTACACCAGGGTTAACAATATTCAAAAGTGGCTAGATAAACTTTTTGTTTTTCGATTAAATGCAACAGAGGGTCAATATCACAAAAAATGTAAAAGGTTAGAGCAAATCAGTTACTGACTAACAGTTAACACCAGTTTTAAGGACTATTACTGATAATTAGCCATTTCTTAAAATTTGCAAATGGGCACAGTACTGGTAAGGATGGAGGAAAAAGGACAACATGCATAAGAACTACACACCTTTTTAAAATCGTGAACCATGCACAGTTTAGCTGAAACAGTAGTACTAATCTCCTACATCTGATTCGAGAAACCACACTGATAAGGTGATCACTGATGCGGGGCAGATTCATGACTCACAAAGCGCCGGGTTCTTTCTTTTAAAGATCTCCGGCTTCTCTGTGAGTTTATAACTGTTTCTTGAAATGTTACTTATATAGCTAACGTAGCACTGTAGCACTGTGCTCATCAGAATTGATGCTGCAGGATTTTTCCTCTATTACAGTTACTTAATTTAGATACACTAAACTTAAATAAAACCCACAGTGAAGTCCCATGTGAGAAATGTGGTTCTGTGCCTCTCTCTTCAAAGTGAGTTTTTAACTCTCAAAAAGCGTTTTTTTTTTTTTTTACTGTGACAACACAAATTACAATGGCGAATATATGGTGCCAAGTACTGAAAGAGTATCTCAACCTATAAGAAGTAAAAGACTGCCAAATTAAAGCAATTTTTCGGTTTCAGTGTTTTAAGAAAGGAAAAAAAAAATATCGCTCTCATTACCTGTTTGAAACATGTGTGCTGTAGATATCAGTGATGAGTGAGCGATCTGTCTTACTCCTTTAAGTGTACTGGTAGTATATTTTATATAACTGGTACACCTGTCGTTTATTAATCCATAAAGTGTCATAATTCTTGTTTTAACTCCTCGCTGACTTAAAGAGGGTTCCAAATCTCCTCGTTTTCTTTCATACTGAGAGGAAAAGATGTACATTGACTGTAGGCTTTCCATTTTTTTCCAGATATATTCCTAACCCTATACCCTCTTTCATCCTTCACCCTCTCTACAAAAATAGGTTTACTCTTCTGTTTTTAAGACAGAGGCGCCGAGAGCTTCGTCTCTGTGGAAATCGCCGTCTGCGTTTAGTGCATTTAGACGTGGATTAGTATTGCACGTCTTGGAGTCGCTGCTAAAGGCACTTTCAGGCTGGATGAGAACCCTGCTTTCATCCTTCCTCCCGTTCAGCTGGCCTGTCTCTTTACCCTCCACGCCGTTCTCCGTGGCCGGCCCGTCTGACGACACCGCCGGGGCGGACGACTTCTTCTTCTCCTCCTCCTGCTGCTCCTCCTCCGGCCTGGGCTTCTGCTTCTCCTTCACCACCTCGCTCACAGAGTCCTGCTGCTCCTCCTCCGGCCTGGGCTTCTGCTTCTCCTTCACCACCTCGCTCACAGAGGCCTCCTCCGGCCTGGGCTTCTGCTTCTCCTTCACCACCTCGCTCACAGAGGCGGCGTAAACAGGTTTGTCCTGGGCAGGAGGGGACAGGTAAATAAATTAATATTGGATTTAGTATTTAGGATCAGGATTTATAAAGACAGATGTCACGACGGTGTCATGAAAAGGTTTACGGCACATGACAACAAACTAGATTCTAGGTATATAAAAGTACCCAGTAGATAAAATGTATTTGTAATAAATAACTGTTAGGAGGCCGATGGTGGCTGGGCAAAACAGAACAAAACGAACTAAAAAAAACATGATTTGGTACGGAGTCACACAAACCAAACACAGCTAGAAATCCATCGACTATTCATCGATCACAACGACCTGTTGATACTGCTGTGCGATGTGCGAGCATGGAAAAGACTTGAACAGAATCAATAGAGGACGGTGGCTCGATGGGACTGATAAGACCACCGCTGACGGCTGTTCTGTGTGTCTGTTGAGACTCATCAAGGGGACGACATCGGGACATTTTGAAAATCAAATCCATTCGTTGTTAGAGAGCTGTTAGCATCGTTAGAGAGCTGTTAGCATCGTTAGAGAGCTGTTAGAGAGTTGTTAGCATCGTTTGTTAGAGAGTTGTTAGCATAGAGAGTTGTTAGCATAGAGAGCTGTAAGCATATGGTGCTTTTCCACTACAGTGCCAGCCAGGGTCGACCCGGGTCAGCCCTGTTCTTTGGCGCTTTTCCATTGAGCGGCCCGTGTCGGCACGGCACGGTAAAATAGTTCTTGTTCGGGATGGGTAGCGAAAGTTGGGAAGGGTACTTTTTTGCCAGGCTGCGTGTGACGTGTGACGCTGCACACCGTTGATTGGTCAATGGAAATCGTCATCCCATGTTCATAGATTTCATCACTAACCGCCATTTTTAAATACCACAACAGATTTCGCTCTAGGAAAATGTCACTTACTGTTTCTGTAATAACGTATTAATAAAGATTTGAAAAAATATGATAACCATCGTATTATCTTAGTTTAATGTCATTTCAATGCATCATAGAACTTTTATTTACAACAAGCATAACAAAAAAAATCGCTATTATGGCGATGTCCTGTAGAACTGAAAGCGGCAGGTAACAGGCAGGTAACATCCATATGCTGTATATATAAATAATGTCGGTGTCGACCGTGATAGCAGTGTCGTATCGACACCATTCAAATGGTTTCAGATTCCCTGTCCTCTCCCCTATCCGGACACGTTTGACACGTTGTTATCCTAACCCGGTAAACCACAGTTATTAACCCGCAAAGGGTGACTCCGGGCACCGTGTTTGTCCGTGAATAACACCGGCTATGAAGGTGGTACAAACACAATACTACTTTGCTAACTTCACCATCGGTATACGGTCATTTTGAGCCCTGAACCACCGTGCTGACACCCCGAGAAGTTATGCTTTTAACCGTAAACTCAATGAACCGGGAGTTCACCCGCTGCTGCAAGCGTATCTATACGCGTCAGTCAGCCTTTCCGTAGAAATACGTCGCACCGTTATATATCTACATGTTTTAAGGCTGATCTGTGCATGATAGTGCTGCATTATGTTGATCTATTTATATCGATCTATTCTTGCCAATTCCTTATTCCCAGTGGAAAGGGGGAAGACTAAAACACTTTGAATGGGATAGATAGGACTTTCCGTTCAATGGAGGAAGCATGATACTCGCGAGTTCATCTCGCTTTTCCCCCTGTTGATGTATTAAACAATCTAAGCAATCTAATCAGAGCAGTTGTTATTGTGTAATATTATTGATGGATGTGCCATTTTTGATGGAGAGCAGTGAGCGGATGACTTGATGTGAGCATGTATTTGACTAATGCCGATAGTCTTGCTCCGAAACCGGAGCTGTCTACAGCGGATTCCACAACGTTCCTTCAAACTACCGTAATTCATGAACTATATGCCCAATCTAAAAAATTCAAACAGTTTCTGAAAGCAGAGAAGTTGCACTTTTTAGGCTTATTACGGTAGTTCACCAACAAAAAAAGCACAGTGCTCAACGTATTTCCCCCCGCTGATCTGTATAGCAGGGGGGGGGGGGGAATCCTATGACACGTAACTCCTCCTTGTCCCGGGTCGCTCAGTATAATGGAGAAGCGTTTCTCAAAGTACGGCACGGCACGGCTCGGATACAAATGCGGCCCGGTTCGGGTCGGTAGTGGAAAAGCGCCAATAGAGAGCTGTTAGTATAGAGAGCTGTTAGCATAGAGAGCTGTTAGCATAGAGAGCTGTTAGCATCGTTTGGCACAAGGCTAAAAACAGATGTGAAGGCTGGATCGAAAGTCCTGCTGGGATCCACATGGGGAAGGACTGAGGGCGATGTGGAAGTTAATTAGTGGTGAAATGAAGGGGCTTCAAGCTGCATAAAGGCCTGCTGAGCGTATGGGATGTTCATGCTCACCCCATGCTGAAAGCTGAGACAAAGCCTTTGTATACTGTCATTACACTGTAATTAAACATTCAGAGGGAGAGGAGAAGAGCCGTATTCTCTCCCTCATTACAGCTCGCAGTAATTGACTTCACATGTTCTAATTCTAACACCATACGCATCGATCAAGGGAATATTCTAAGCACTAAATCTTTTTCCGAACACAAATGTGACGGGGTCTGGTGAAAAAGACCCCGGTTCAGGTTTTTCTTTCCACACAGATTATGAAAGTGCAGACTGTAAATAATATCAGTTGAAAAAGATATGCTTATTTGAATGTTGGTACACCTCAAACCAAATACTGGAGAAACTCGCTCTGAATCAAAACAGACGCGTTTGCTGCCATCGCCTTGGTTACCATCGCGTTGGTGGCTAACCAGCAGTTAAGAAGGAACATCGCTATGAACATACATCTAACTGCATGTTCAGCACATCACAACACGCTGATAGAACATCAACGTGCTAAAAACACATAGCTACACAATTAGATGATCACACAGTCCTTGCTTTGGAACACCTCCTAAAACGTACGTTTGTTTACAAGCCATGTATCACTTATCCAGTAGCCGACGGCAGACGATACAGTGAATCACATTCACAAATGATAAGTATTTAGTGATCCTGAAACTGTCGTTTGTTAAGTGTTGGGCTCTTTGCGCGACCTTCTCACCAGACCAAGTCAGACGTGTTATCATGGCTTTGATGACACCTCACCTGGTACCCCAGACCGTGTCACATACTGTATGTGTTATCATGGCCTCGACACCTCACCTGGTAGGCTCCCTGACTCACCTGGTAGGTTCTGACTCACCTGGTTCCCTGACTCACCTGGTAGGTTCTGACTCACCTGGTTCCCTGACTCACCTGGTAGGTTCTGACTCACCTGGTAGGTTCTGACTCACCTAGTTCCCTGACTCACCTGGTTCCCTGACTCACCTGGTAGGTTCTGACTCACCTGGTAGGCTCCCTGACTCACCTGGTAGGTTCTGACTCACCTGGTTCCCTGACTCACCTGGTAGGTTCTGACTCACCTGGTTCCCTGACTCACCTGGTTCCCTGACTCACCTGGTAGGTTCCCTGACTCTTGAAGCCTCTGCCGAGGTATTTGGCTCCGCGACCGAAGGTCCTGAAGACGGGTGTGGAGATGACACCCCGCGGACGACTGTAAGAGACACAGAGAGACACAGAGACATGGAGACACAGAGACACAGAGAGACACAGAGACACGGAGACACAGAGACACAGAGACAGGGAGACACAGAGACAGGGAGACACAGAGACATGGAGACACAGAGACAGGGAGACATGGAGACACGGAGACACAGAGACAGGGAGACACAGAGACATGGAGACACAGAGACAGGGAGACAGGGAGACATGGAGACACAGAGACAGGGAGACACAGAGACACAGAGACAGGGAGACACAGAGACACAGAGACAGGGAGACATGGAGACACAGAGACAGGGAGACACAGAGACACAGAGACAGGGAGACATGGAGACACAGAGACACAGAGACACAGAGACAGGGAGACATGGAGACACAGAGACACAGAGACATGGAGACACAGAGACACGGAGACACGGAGACACAGAGACACAGAGAGACACAGAGACACGGAGACACAGAGACACAGAGACAGGGAGACACAGAGACACAGAGACACAGAGACATGGAGACACAGAGACATGGAGACACAGAGACACAGAGACAGGGAGACACAGAGACACAGAGACATGGAGACACAGAGACAGGGAGACACAGAGACACACAGAGACACAGAGACATGGAGACACGGAGACAGGGAGACACAGAGACACAGAGACACAGAGACACAGAGACAGGGAGACATGGAGACACAGAGACACAGAGACAGGGAGACACAGAGACACAGAGACACAGAGACAGGGAGACATAGAGACACAGAGACACAGAGACATGGAGACACAGAGACATGGAGACACGGAGACACAGAGACACAGAGACATGGAGACACAGAGACAGGGAGACACAGAGACAAAGAGACATGGAGACACAGAGACATGGAGACACAGAGACATGGAGACATGGAGACACAGAGACACGGAGACACAGAGACACGGAGACATGGAGACACAGAGACACAGAGACACAGAGACACGGAGACATGGAGACATGGAGACACAGAGACATGGAGACACGGAGACACAGAGACACGGAGACATGGAGACACAGAGACAGGGAGACAGGGAGACATGGAGACACAGAGACACAGAGACACAGAGACACAGAGACATGGAGACACAGAGACATGGAGACACGGAGACATGGAGACACAGAGACACGGAGACACAGAGACACAGAGACATGGAGACACAGAGACATGGAGACACGGAGACACAGAGACATGGAGACACAGAGACATGGAGACACAGAGACATGGAGACACAGAGACACAGAGACAGGGAGACACAGAGACACAGAGACATGGAGACACAGAGACATGGAGACACAGAGACACGGAGACACGGAGACACAGAGACATGGAGACACAGAGACATGGAGACACAGAGACATGGAGACACAGAGACACAGAGACAGGGAGACACAGAGACACAGAGACATGGAGACACAGAGACACAGAGACACAGAGACAGGGAGACACAGAGACAAAGAGACATGGAGACACAGAGACATGGAGACACAGAGACAAAGAGACATGGAGACACAGAGACATGGAGACACAGAGACAGGGAGACATGGAGACGTGGAGACACAGAGACAGGGAGACATGGAGACACGGAGACATGGAGACACAGAGACAGGGAGACATGGAGACAAAGAGACACAGAGACAGGGAGACATGGAGACACAGAGACACGGAGACATGGAGACACAGAGACAGGGAGACACAGAGACACAGAGACATGGAGACAGAGAGACATGGAGACACAGAGACAGGGAGACATGGAGACACGAAGACACAGAGACACAGAGACATGGAGACACAGAGACATGGAGACACAGAGACACAGAGACACAGAGACACGGAGACACAGAGACACAGAGACACAGAGACACAGAGACACGGAGACACAGAGACACAGAGACACAGAGAAACGGAGACACAGAGACACAGAGACACGGAGACAGGGAGACACAGAGACACAGAGACACAGAGACACAGAGACACAGAGACACAGAGACAGGGAGACACGGAGAGACAGAGACACAGAGACACAGAGACATGGAGACACAGAGAGACAGAGACACGGAGACACGGAGACACAGAGACACAGAGACACAGAGACACAGAGACATGGAGACACGATCGCTTCTAGTTAGGTTCAGCTCACGCAGACGTCACACCCTCTGGTCATTCGGTCCGCATGTCGGCAACCAATCAACTTTTCTTTTTGAAACACGGAACTACGTTTCAACGTTGTTGAGAATCACAACACAAACTTGCTAGTCAAGCCAAAATACTGCAACGTAATGGATTGGGTGAGTAATCCCCACTGCTACCCAGGGAACTATAACACTACTTCACATTGTTAGCAGGCTCACAAAACAAGCTGTGTTAGTTGACTAGGGATGAGTCATTGATTTTCAACAACATGGAAATGTATTCACATTTTTTGAAAGGAAAGTCCGATCATTACATCAGTTCCCGACATGAGAACCAAAGCATTAGAACATGTCACAAATAGTATCTTTACTGCAATGAATTTGTTAACAAATTAAAGGCTCATGAATCTAACTTTAAATGTAATGTATGCAATATATATGATGATGGTGCAATACATGATGCAGCAAAAAGTATTAATGTGTTTGCATGGAATTGTTTTCTGCAATATAATATTTCCTATTCAAGCAAACAGAAAAGGACACATTGTGCAGAAAATTAATTGCACCAGTTCCTCCAAAAATCATTACAACCGAAATCCCTAGTTACCCAATAACACACACTATAGGGTACGACATTAACAGTGTATATCACAAGTTCATTCTTCCAGGGCCCAGTTGTTTAAAACTTTTAATCTGCATCAGAATGATCCTGATTCTTCTCTCTGATCCAGGATCAGATGGAGCAGGCTGGTTTCCCCTAATAGGACTCAAAACCAGCCAGATAGATCTGATCCTGGATAGCAAAAAAAAAGAATCAGGATCATTCTGATCCAGATTAAAAATGGTCCCAGGAAGAATGAAATTGTGATATACACTGTTAATGTTCTACCACATAGCGTGTGTTATTGGGTAACTTGGGATTTCTGTTGTAATGGTTTTTGGAGAAACTGGTGCAATTCATCTTTTAATTAATTCAAGATTTGACCGACTGGGCCCTGGCCCTTACCCTCTGTTTGGTCCTCCGACAGACACCACCTGGATGGGGAAGCCCCCTCTCCCCCGTCCTCTTCGACTCCCGGCCCACTGGCCCACCACCGTGCCAGCGATCTCCAACTTCCCCCCCTGGGACGACATGGCTTGAAGTCCTGGAGAGGGAGGGGGGACGACGACAACACACAGCGCTCTCAAAACACAACATTGAGGAGAGGAACTGAGAGAAAGCTGTTTGGCAGAACTGGCATCTGGCCATAATAATGACAACAATAACAACCCTCATATAGGGCTTTCACACCGCCAAGGAACCCTTCTATCCCAGTAACAGAGCAGCTGGTTAGCAAGAGAACGTGTTTAGAAAGTGTCTTTTGTTTTTTTTCTTCCATAGAAAATAAATAGTGTTTATTTCAGATACTATAGTGGAAGATATTATCCTAATTTCCAGTGAAGTAGCCGCTATCTTAGTTGTGACATTTTTGTTCATCCCGCCCCCTTCGTCACCCAGCGTTCATGACGCGGATGGTTCCGGTTACACTGGTATGAACGCAGGCTGGTTCGCCAGACAGCACCAAGGGTCGGAGGTTCCAGAACAGGAACGGGAACGGGAACGGTTCCTTGGCGGTGTGAAAGCCCTGAGAGTGAGTTCTAATCTGTGTAGTTAACAACAACATCCTGTGTAGTAACAACAACATCCTGTGTAGTAACAACAACATCGTGTGATCGTCGATCGCTTACCTGGCATGCACCTGCCTCTCCCCTGAGGTGCTAGCATCGGGGGCGGGGGGTAGAAGGGGCAGGCGGGCGGGTAGAAAGGCATGTGGCCGTGTGGTGGTGGAGGGGGGGGGAACGGGAGGGGGTGAGGAGGGCGAGAGAGGTTCAGACCCTCCAGGATACTCTGACGCATCTTCTCCACCTTGGCCACCTGCTCGGCCTGCTGGGACACAAGAGGAGGAGGGTGAGACACGTCTCTGTGCTGCTTCCTGGAAGACAGGAACTCTAGGACTAGAGGGAACCAGTGGTGGACTCAGGCTGTTTGAAGGGCAGGGGCGAAAAGAAAAAAAGGGCACCTACTGCACAACATGGGACTCCATCAGTGCACATGGTCAAGTTTAGACCCTTGGAGGGGCACCAATAGGGCACATCCTCTCATTTTCGCCACTCAAAAGGGCATTTTTGCCACTCAAAATGGCACTTAAGAGACAAAACACGGCATAGTCTGTTTGAGACAGATCTAGATGAGAATGTATATAATAGGAATGACCATGAAGGGTTTTCAAATCTAACGGCGTTATGTCGGTTTAAAATCTAGCTAACCAATTAACCGTAGTAACTAGTATGGTTGTTTTATTCCCTTCTAGGGTTAGGGTTAGGGTTATGTTACCTATATCTTTTTTTGGGGCGAGAGAGAGAGAGAGAGAGAGAGAGAGAGAGAGAGAGAGAGAGAGGGGGGAATTCAAGCACTTTCAATGACCCATGTCGATTTTCAAAAACTTTTAAGGCCTTGATTTTTTTCCCTCAAATTCACAAACTTTCAAGGATTTCAAGGACCTGTGGGAACCCTGGGTTGGGCGGTTTTACGGTCATACGGTTACGCCGTAAACCACGGTTTTATTTGGGGATGGTTTAACGGTATCAAAAATTGGAAACCGCCCAACCCTAACTCTTTAGTCTTCACGACTGTAGAATCTGACTTAACAGGCACAGGCCCCATGCACTCACTAAATCTCCTATTACTCATATCACGGTTCAAAACAAAACATTATATCGTGCTAATTAGCAGAGAATGAATGGAAACTGTATCACCAGAGAATGAAACATAGTCATGTGAACACATTTTGAAAATTGAAATATTTAGTTATTTTTTAAAGAAATATGGACATATCAATATTTGATCTTCTTTCAGACATTATCTATAGATAAAGGTGATGGAATTTAACCAAAAACAATGAAAATGTAACTTTGTTATCACATATTTAACAAAAAATTAACAAAGATGGCAATTCCTACTGAGGAAAAGGTTGAGACGCCCTATGCCCTAATAGCTGATATCGCCCCCTTTGGTTGAAATAACCTCAATTAGACGTTCCCTAGAACTGTCTACCAGTCTCTGACATCAGTTTGGAGAAGGTGTTCCCCACTCCCCTGAGCAGAATTCTTTCATCTGTGTGAAGTTGTGAGGGTTGTCTCGCAAGCACGGCCCGTTTCAAAATCACCTCACAGCATCTCAGTAGGATTAAGATCCGGGCTTTGACTCGGCCATTCTTGAACTTTCCATTTCTTCTTCTGAGCCATTCCTTAGTGGATTTACTGGAATGTTTTGGGTCATTGCATGGTCCACATCCGCTTCGGCTTAAAGTTTTGGACAGATGGTCTCATATTTCCCTTAAGCACCTCTGATAAAATAAAGGATTCATAGAGGATCCTGTGACGGTGAGCTGGCCGGGCCTTTGCAAAGCGGCCTCACACCATGACATCTCCACCTCCTGTCTTCTGTTAGTGTGCCCGAATAATTAAACTGAATTGATTCATCTGTCCAAAGCACATTGTTCCAGAAGTCTTGGTGTTTGTCTAGGTGTTCTCTGGCAAACTTCTGTCTTGCCCTGATGTGTTTTTAATCAATCAATCAATCAATCAATCAAATGTATTTATATAGCACATTTAAACATGATACTTGTCAACCAAAGTGCTTTACAGTAAAAGTACTCCTAAAGAGTAAATGAACAGAAACAACAGAGGAACAGAACAACACGTTGAAACAAACAAGGCAAGAGTCAGAGTGAGTCAGGGAACGCTAAGGAATACAGGTGGGTTTTGAGCTCAGATTTAAAGGACTCGATGGAGGGGGCAGATGTGATGGACATGGGGATGCTGTTCCAGAGGTCAGGGGCTGCGACAGCAAAAGCACGGCCCCCCCTCCTAGACTTGAGGTTGAACTTTCGGGTGGTTAGGACCCTTATCAGCAGATCTGAGGGCCCTGACGTTGGTATAGGGGGCGAGGAGGTCTGCTAGGTAGGAGGGGGCCTTACCATTAAGAGCTTTATAGAGAAAAATAAGAACTTTAAAGTCTATCCTATAGCGTACTGGGAATCCTATTTGGGGTTTCCTCCTTGCACACCTCCCATGAAAATCAAACGTGTGCAGTCTCTTTCTGATGGTAGAAGCATGCACTTTGACATTAACTGTGGCAAGTAAAGATGCACGTATTCGTACCGAAAATGTTCAGTATCGGTGTTCGGTGTTTCGGTTCAGTACGCGTGTGTACCGAACGAACGCAGCGTTGTTTTAACCCACTGTACGTGCAGAACTTGTTTTGTGGGTGCGGAACTGAAGTAATCTCAGCCAGTACGCATGCGCACACACGCCACAGACAGACAGCCAGTAGTTTAGCAGTCGTTATCATAGATATCATACACGTTTCTATATCTATGGTCGTTATGGCGAACGCAATATAAACTAGAGCGTGATGTTCCTCCAGCATCTCTCAAGTCTGCTGTTTGGGAAGATTACTGTTTCTCAATAAACTACGACGACGACGGACCAAGACAGGTGTGGGGGAGTAGGGAAACAGCACAACACCGGGCCAAAGCCAGAACAAACGCCCGAGGTATTTTTATTGCAGCAGATACGCGACAATACCCTGGAGAACACAGGTTGTAAACACATGTTGAAAGTAATCAGGCCCCGTTACGTAGTTCCCTCTCGTCCGCATTTCAGCCAACAAATTCATACCAGCCCTTGATAAACAAGACAAACTACAGCTGTCCACGACTTGTCCAAGGCACCTGCTATCGCTGTCATGACTGATGGGTGGACATCTAAGGTCACCAAGTTAATTAACAGTAGCTGTGCACTACATCACAAATTTAACTTTAGTATTTAGACTTTTTTTTAATATAAGAAAGAAAGACCCACTGTTTAATAATAATAATAATAATAATAATAATACATTTAAAATATGTTTTGTTATACGTTTTACCCTGCTGTACCGAACAGTGACTAAAAACCGTGGTACGTACCAAACCGAAATGTTTGTGTACCGTTACACCCCTAGTGGCAAGAGCTACCTGCAGGTCCCATGATGACATTTTAGGATTGTTGGAGACTTCTCTAAGCATCTTGTGGTCTGCTCTTGGGCTGAACTTGCTAGGACGGCCTGACCTGGCCATGTTGGCAGTTGCTCACTTGTAAATCATTTTCCGGACAGTGGAATGGCTGATTTCTAATTGTTTGGAGATGTTTTTAAATCCGTTCCCAGACTCATACACATCTACAACCTTCTTCCTGAAGGCCTCAGAGAGCTCTTTTGATCTCTCCCTGGTGACATCACTCACTTCAACAATCAAGAGCAAACCAAACTAAATGTCTGAGGTTTAAATAAGACAGCCTCCTCCAGAACCCTCTCTAACAATGTTCTAATCATTTGCACCTGATGTTGTGCGCTTGATTCTAATTTTAGGCATTTTACGTAGCAATAAATGCGTGTGTGTCCTAACTTTTTCCTCAGAAGAAAATTGCATTTCTATTCATTACATTTTACAAATAATCTTTCATTTGTTTAATCATATTACCGTATTTTCTCAATATTGTTAAAATGAACATTTTCTAACAGTCCAGCTGTTCATAAATATCCATTATGTTTAAAATCCGTTTGAAAAAGACAATGGTTTTCACGGGGTGTGTCCTCTATCTCCTTTGTCACATGACTGTAGTTCTACTTCCGTCAGCAGGAGGACAGTGTACGTTACACATTCCTCCGACGCGGGCCGAAGGGAAAAGCCCAGACCAGCTGTGAGAGAGAATGGTGTTGGCGTTGGACCGGGCCTGAGTGGAGCTACTGTACCTGACCGTCACAGAGGTCGATGAGAGGGGCCTTATCCCGATTGGCCCGTATGAGCTTGCTCTGGAGCAGCTTGCCGTCGAAGTACATCCACGGACAGCAGTGCTCCCAGGGGATGGGCTGGCCACACACGTCGTTGGCGAACAGAGCCATGTCCACGCCGCTCATGAACAGGGCGGCCAGCTGGACTCCTCGAGTGTCCAGGTTGTCGATCTGCAGGGAGAAACAATCCAAGTTTTGAAATAGTTCCCCAATGAAAGAACAACGCTACCCACAACCCCCCCCCGCACCAAGAGCATTCCAGTCAGCTGAGAGCGAAGCACAGAGAGCAGGCGCAAGCAGCCCATTCACTCAAGTCTGGCGACACACAGAAGCTGACAACCTAATCCAGCCAACACACAAAGCCAGCAAGCAGAGCCTAACACAGTCAATCTGGCCACATTGCAGTCGCAGGCTGACACACACAGACAACAGACGACCAGGACCAAAGCAGACAGCGCGTGTGGATAGTTTACACATATTAACAGTTAGCCTAAGCTGCAGTGTATTCCACAGTTCATAATAATAATAATAAAAAAACAAATGTCTTGTAAACCATCCACACGTTCAAAATGAAACTCTCTCACTCACAGAGCTTATCAAAAAAGATGCGACACCTTTTCCTGCCAAGCTCGATCTTAAATGAAGACATGCTTGAACAAAGCATTAGTTTTGTTGAGCACATATTTTTTTCGCCATCATAATATGAGGAGTGTCCTGGAAAAACAAACGCCCACCACCTTTTTAATTTAGAAACAAAGAGAGGTGTTCTACCAAGAGAGGGTTGTTTTCAGTCCAATGTCGAGCCTTCAGGGCACAGACGGCTAATAGAACAACCCAACCTTCATAACCTTCACAGGTTATCGGCCAAACCGTTTTTGATGCCTGCCGCTAGGTGCTTCCAGGACACTCCCCATATAATAATAATCTCTACAAAGTCACCTTGAGTTCCTGCAGTTGGTCAGGCTCATATAGTTTAGGAGAAAGTGCTTGGGCTAGGAAAGCGTCAAGTTCGTTACGACGCAAAAGTCTTACTCCTGGCCATTGTAACATAAACCTGAGGTAAAACACAAAGGGTGAAATATTACAAAATACAGGAGACTGATCTTAAATCAACTCTGTCTTGATATTCTTGTGTCTCATACGGTGGCCTTCTCATCTCACTCAAGTCATTTTAAAAACTCAGCAGTGAGCTCTACCTGTGTGCTATGGTGCGTTACAGTGGGGGGGGAAATAAGTATTCAACACATCAACAATTATTTAATTCAACATATTTCCATTGCAGCTGTTCACATGAACTTCAGACCAGACATTGGTATTAACTTAATAAAACTACACAGCTAAAGAAATGTTAACAGCCCAGTCCATAAAAAAGCGATGTGCAATTAAGTGGAAAAAAGTATTGAACACAGTAAGAAAAGGCACTAAACCAGCTTATGCCACTAATGAGTTCTCCTACCTGTGCTGATTAGAATCAGCTGGGTTAGAGCATGTAGGTGGGGAAGTACTTCCACTCTGAAAAAGGGTTTCCCACCTCTGAATGCAAGTTAACACATCGTTTGTCGCCAAGCTTTCCTGCAAGAAACATCTCATGATGGGCAGAGGCAAAGAACTCTGCCAAGACCTTCGCAACTAGATTGTAGAGCAGCGTAGTAACGGCCCTGGTTACCGACGGATTTCTCAACTCCTAAATGCTCCTATAAGCACCATTGGGGCCAATTTCCACAAGTGGAAGGAACATCACTCGACCGTCACGCGGCCACTCACAGGAGCTCCTCGCAAGATTTCTGACCGGCCAGTCAGAAAGTTAGTCAGAAGAGTAGCCCAAGAACCAAGGACCACTCGAGCAGAGCTACAGAAAGACCTGGAAGCCGCGGCTACAGTTTGTCACAAAGAAAGCAATAGTCAACGCACTCCACCGCCACGGTCTCCATTTGCGATCACCCCGGAAGACTCCATTACTGGAGAACAGGCATGTTGTTTGAAGTTTGCTACAGAGCATTTGGACAAGCCTATAGATTACTGGGAGAATGTCGTCTGGTCAGACGAGACTAAACCTTTCAGCAACAATACGACACGCCATGTTCGGAGGATAAACGGCTCTGCATATGATCCTAAAAATACCAAACCGGCAGTGAAGTTCGGAAGTGGAAGCATCATGGTATGGGGCTGTTTCCCTTTACGTGGTACTGGTGGAATACAAATTATGGAAGGGAAGATGAATGGAGCCCTGTAGTACCAGGATGTTCTTGAGAAGAATCTGTTGCCAACCACCAGGATGATGAGGATGAGACGCGGGTGGATCTTCCAGCAGGACAACCATCCAAAACATACTGCAGAGGAGACTCTCAACTGGTTCAAGAGGAAGAAAATAAAGGTGTTGGACTGGCCTAGTCAATCATCAGACTTAAATCCAATAGAACATTTGTGGAAGGAACTGAAGATCCAAGATTCACCAGCGGGGCCCCAAGGAAATCTTCAACATCTAAAGACTGTCTGTTGTTAAAGAACGGGCCGAAATCCCTCCTGATCTCTGTGAGAGATTAGTTCTTTCCTACAGGAAGCGACTCGACGCTGGCATTGGAAACAAAGGCTTCTTCCACCACCAAGTATTAGATACATTTCACTTAGCGTGTTCAATGCTTCTCTCCTGTGTCATTCCCCTTTATTGCACATCACTTTGTTATGAATCGGATCGTTACAATTTCTTTAGCTGTGCAGTTTTATGGAGTTAATACCTACAGCGGCTATAGAGAGTCAACACACCCCCTTCAACCCCTTCAATCTTGTGTGTGGATTCATGCCAACATTTTCTTTGCCGAAATTCGATAACAAACACAAAAGAAATGTGGAAAATGTGAAGGGGTATGTTGACTTTCTATAGCCACTGTATGTCTGGTCTAAACTCCATCTGAATAGCTGCAATAGATGCAATATGTAGAATAAAAAAAAAATCTTCATGTGTTGAATACCTATTCCCCCCCCCCCCCCTGTGTGTGTGTGTCACAATCAGGCCACAATCTATCCATTACATCCTAAGGCTGGCTCTCTCACATGGTGCATGACAGTTCATTTGTTTATTTATTGGAAGGATCCCCATTAGCTATACCCATAGGCATGAGCTACTTTTAGTGGGGTCCACAAAAGGTCGGTCCCCTACCCCCCAACCCCCCAACCCCCCGCCTCCAGACTCACCGAAGCACGCAGCAGAGCACCATGAGGGGGGTGGGCACGCTGGCGGGGTTGAGCATGCCGGGGGTGTCAGAGCGCATGCAGGCCAGGAAGGCCCTCATGCGCCGGTTCTTGTCCTCCACGGCCTTGCCCAGCCACAGCTTCTTCAGGTTGGGGCAGGTCCACTCCCGGAAAGGCAGCGCCTCCACCAGCTCCGGGGTGTGGGGGGACTTGCCCTTGTAGGCGGCCCACTCCTTCACGATAACGGGTGGATCTACAAAATGGAGGTCAAAGGGGGTCAAAGGGCATCTTGTGACATCAAACCACGGGATGGTTCCGATATTTAAACGTTTTGTCTTGTGCCTGGACTGTCATGACTACATACACTCACCAGCCACTTCATTATGTACACCTTTTCAACTGCACGTTAACGTAAATATCTAATCAGACAATCACGTGGCAGCAACTCAATGTATTTAGGCATGTAGACATGGTCAAGACGATCTGCTGAAGTTCAAACCAAGCATCAGAATGGGAAGGAAAGATGATTTAAGTGAACGTGGCGTGGGTGTTGGTGCCAGACAGGCTGGTTTGAGTATTTCAGAAAGTGTTGATCTACTGGGATTTTCCTGCACAACCATCTGTAGGGGTAATGGTGTGGGGGAGATTTTCTTTACACAAATCTTCAGCAACTGTGTGATATTATAGTGTCAATATGGACCAAAATCTCTGAGGAATGTTTCCAGCACTTTATTGAATCTATGCCACAAACAATTAACTAGCAAGGTGTCCCTAATAAAGTGGCCGGTGAGTGTATATATAACCCAGGTATACAGAGGAGTCGAATATGCGGTTGAGAGTGGGTAAGGCTGTCTGATGGTACTCACACTCAGGTACTCACACTCAGGTACTCACACTCAGGAGGGAGGTACTCACACTCAGGTACTCACACTCAGGAGGGAGGTACTCACACTCAGAGAGGTACTCGCAGTCAGGCAGGCGGTTCCTCCTCATGGCAGGTTAGGTACTCACAGTCAGAGAGGTTAGGTACTCACAGTCAGGCAGGTTAGGTACTCACACTCAGAGAGGAGGTACTCACAGTCAGGCAGGCGGTTCCTCCTCATGGCCAGCCTCTCGGCCTTCTTCCTGGCCTCCGCCAGGCTGAACAGAACCCCGTAGACGTACTGGCGGACGGGCCTGAACAGCTGCACGGCTGAAGGCAGGTCTTTGTTAGCCTCGTCCTCGATGGTGACAGACAACTTAATCTCGCCCTGCAAAGAGACATTCATTCCTTCGTTACCTTAAGTGTCGGTGGGTTTAGAAAAGACAACAATTCGAAATCTAAACATCGTGCTTTCTGTCTAACTGTGTAACGTACTCTAG
>NC_137691.1:1767519-1795327 GCF_963989245.1 Nansenia antarctica
CGCAGGGCCCGGCCCGCCCGGCTGGTTTGGTCTGGCTGGGGGGGAGAAACAGTCAGTCAGACAGCTGAACAGACAGCTAGATAGAACAGTCATCCAGCTAGAACAGTCATCCAGCTAGAACAGTCATCCAGCTAGAACAGTCATCCAGCAAGAACAGTCATACAGATGAACAGTCATCCAGATGAACAGTCATCCAGCTAGAACAGTCATCCAGATGAACAGTCATCCAGCTAGAACAGTCATCCAGCTAGAACAGTCATACAGACTAAACAGTCATCCAGCTAGAACAGTCATACAGACTAAACAGTCATACAGCTGAACAGTCATCCAGATGAACAGTCATCCAGCTAGAACAGTCATCCAGCTAGAACAGTCATCCAGCTAGAACAGTCATCCAGATGAACAGTCATACAGACTAAACAGTCATACAGCTAGAACAGTCATCCAGCTAGAACAGTCATCCAGATGAACAGTCATACAGCTAGAACAGTCAGAGAGATGAACAGTCATCCAGCACAAAGCTGCTTCCACAGACTGCACAGGTATTCACTCACAAATATTACAGCTCTTCGGTTTTAACTGATCTACAGTGCGCACACACACACACACACACACACACACACACACACACACACACACACACACACACACACACACAGTACAGAAAGTGGAAAAATATATATTCAAACAGTCCAGCCCTGAACCTGAGACCACTAACGCTGCATATTCACACAGACCGAGGAGGGAGTTTTTCCTAAGCTTGCGGCCCGCTATGCAAGAAGCCTTTCTAAAGCAGCCTATTTGTATGCACAACGCATAGCAGCCATTCCAGTGTGCACACACAAGGTCTGAGGCTAGTGGGAAAATAATTTCTCACATTACCGAGAGCTCCTGTGCTCTGCTCCCGCTCTAACCCGAAAATCCCCAAACCTCTGCCTCCTCTTAGACCTGGCCGTCAGAGAGGCGGAGGTGAACAACCCCTCAGATATGATACCGCTGAGGCAGGGACAGTGTGTAGATAAACACAGAAGATTATATTACTTTGCCAAAGCCCAGGGAAAGTTTGGAGAGGCATAAAACGAGGGTAGACTGGCCAGCTTAGTGAGACAGAGAGACACGGTCACCCATCTGAGTGATCCAGACCACAGGAAACGGGCGACTTAAATCTCAGCTTCCACACAATGACTCACAACAACCTCTCGGAGCCTGGCGGGTTTTTCAGTTTGTTCTTTTTTGACTAAACCCCTCTTGATAACAGCTCACTACATACCGCACGTTATGTTTTGGTAATAAAACGGTAGTGACTACGTACTGAAAGCTACTCCAAGAGCTTTGCCGTAACAAGGACATGTTCGAAGTATGTAACATGAAACACTCTGTACCGAGTGATTTAAGATTTAGTTTTGTCACACCGTGAGTACTGACTGTGCAGTCGTTTGGTCATCTGCAGCTAAGAAAGATCTGAGAAAACGCCAAATCCACTCAAAACAAAGCTGCTAGATTAGCTCAACACTGTTCAACGCGCACAAATGTTTTGGAAATGCATAGAAATCTGGCATGGCTTCCTGTAGAAGATAGACGGACAATCCAGTCTTCTGATCTTCTTCAGGAATGCCATAAATGACAAGAAACCTATATGAAACCTAATGTTGACAATTGTCCAGATATGATGTTTGTGTCGGACCCCAGGAAGACTAGCTAATGTCATGGCGTTAGCTAATGGGGATCCTAACAAACAAACACACACCGTATGCTATGTGCATCAACTCTACAGTATCACCTTGGAGCTTACCTAAATAAGGACAACAGCACGTCATATGTTCTAGTAATAAAGTGGTAGTAACTATACAATGAATGCTACATGGTTCGCTGTGTATCAACTCTAGTATCACCTCTGAGCTCTTACCTAAATAAGGACAGAACTTGGGAGGCTCACAGCACGTCATGGGCCGGTTTCACAGACAAGGCTTAAGCCTAATCCTAGACTAAAAAACATCTTCAATGGAGATTTTATATTGAAAGTGTGATTTAGTCCAGGACTAGGCTTAAGCCTTGTCTCTGAAACCGGCCCCATATGTTCTAGTAACGACCCTGAAACGGTAGTAACTAACTACATACTGAAGGCTACATGGTACGCTGTGTATCAACTCTAGTATCACCTCTGAGCTCTTACCTGAATAAGGACAACAGCACGTCATATGTTCTAGTAATAAAATGGTAGTAACTACATACTGAAGGCTACATGGTACGCTGTGTATCACCTCTAGTATCACCTCTGAGCTCTTCTTACCTGAATAAGGAGGGAACTTGAGGGGCGTGCTGGCAGCAGAGTAGTACTCCATCGCCTTCTTAAAGCGGACGACTTTGTCATTGTTTCTTGACTGGAATATGAAAATGAAAAACGAAAAAAAAATAGCCACATTAAACTGTCATTTCGGAAGGAAAAGAAACATTTACCTGAGAGGCCGTGACTCACCTGCTTTCAGATGCGGCTTTCAGACGCGGCACGCTGATCAAATGATATTGGAGGGAGCCCGAGGGCCCGGCAGTTGAATCGCGTCTACCACAGTTTTCCCCACAAAATACTCTGTTTATACTGTTCATACTGTTCCTACTGTTCCTACTGTTTATACTGTTCATACTGTTCATACAGGCCTGTCTTGGTCTTTCAAGCCAGCGGCATAAATTACAGACGTATCAAGGAGATTATTGGAGTGTTCAGTTAGAACTTGTTTGCATAAATAGAGACAGAAATGTGTTCCACACAGACAGAACACTCCCGAGACATCAGCCCAGTGAATTTTGTTCAACCTTCAGACTGTTTCTATTTGGTGGTGATGCAGCATCATTATAAAACACAGAATCATAGTTTTGAGATGCAACCAGAACAAAGACGACCTTTCCCAAGCCGCCTGGCAGCACTGCAGGTCGTTCTCTGATCTGGCTGGTTTGCCGCCGCTGTGCAAATGTGTTTGTTGCCAAAACAATCTCATCCGATGTTGGTCACAACCCCTAACAATTTGTCTAAGTCTAATCTGAAATATTTCTATTCAGATTCCCTGTTGAGAGTAGTATAATAGGCTTATTGCCTCTCTTAATCTTAGTCTTGATGACAATGACAACACTTTGACGGCTGCTCATCCCTGGTTAATGTGATCACTCTATAACCTTTGACCTACTGATGTTTACATTACTACCTTTGTACTACTGTGTATTGCACATTGCACATGTCACCTGACATGTTTTATTCTTCTGCACATTAGATACTGTTCATAAACTACCTCACTGTACATAGCTCATAACTGTATATAGCCCATAACTGTATATAGCTCATACCTGTATATAGCCCATAACTGTACATACATTTAAACTATACTGATGTATAGTTTACTGATGTAACACTACCTCTGCACATACTGTATATTGCATAGTTACCTATCACTACCATTCCTGTTCTATTCATATCATGCCCTTAGATCACTATTTGCACTTCTGGTCGGATGCTAAACTGCATTTCGCTGTATTGTACTTGTACTGTTAATGACGTTGAATCTGATGTAACCTGAGGTGGTCAGGTGGTCTGTACCTGTGAGTGCCTGTTAGGTTGTCTGTACCTGTGAGTGCCTGAAGATGTCCTTGGCGATGGCGTCCAGGTCAGTGATGTCGGGCATGGTGCGGACATAGTCCGCCACGGCCTTGATCACCACGTCACACGGGGGCAGCACTAGTTGATGGGCACGCACCTGTGGATGACAACATGACATCATCATCTAATGACACACCTGTGGACGACAACATGACATCATCATCTAATGACACACCTGTGGATGACAACATGACATCATCATCTAATGACACACCTGTGGACGACAACATGACATCATCTAATGACCGTCACAATCCCATTAACTCTAGAACAGCCGTGTCTATGTTACCTACTATAAGAGCCGCCTCGGGGGTCAAATGACCATAGTCTTTACAACGGGAAGCTGCTACTTACACACAAAGACCACTAGTTGGCGCGTCTTGTAAATTAGCCTGCCCCCTACACAGTAAAACTGCAAAATAGCTTTATACTAGCTTATCCTGATGTGATTTTGAAAATGTAAGGATACTGGGGTGGTAGAACGCACATATCTAGGACAAGTCATGAAAGGAGGGTCCTGAAGTTTGATCGAGTGCAAAGATGTAACTTGTTTATTTTTTTACTCACAGGGTCAAATGACCCACCCATGACTGTTCTAGTGTTAAACCTGTGTCTGCCACTTACATGAAGACTTTCCTGAAAACTAAAAAAAAAACTGTACATTAACAAACATTGCATAACAGTCCACAAACGTGGGCCTCAGAGCCTTATGGGGGTGTGTGGGGGTAACTCCATCTCTAGAGCTACCACTACCATCTGCCAGGCCACATCATCTCCCTGATGAAAACATCCCTTCTATTCCTGGACTAACAGAATTTCAGCAACTTTAGATTTCTTGGTTACAGAGTAAGTAAGTAAGTAAGTAAAGCTTTATTTATATAGCACCTTTCATACAAGAAATGCAGCTCAAAGTGCTTTACAACAGGGATAAGAACATAAAGTGAATATAAAAACATATACAAGCATAGAATAAAAGTAGGGGGAAACAGTCAAAATAAAAGGTAAAGATTTACATTTCTTACACACTATGTGATACATGTCATACATTCATACACTACTATATATTATTTTAGCCCCCCCCCAGTGAGTGTAGTCACGCTAGTATGGGATCTGCACCTGTGGTACATGCTACCCCACCCGCAGAGGGGAAGGCTTGATTGAAGGATGATTTCATGTTATTCACATCTGACATCTAATAGACGGACAACCCAAGGAAACAACACTGAGACAAGTTACAGCACATGAATGACGCTAAGCTAACAGCTGACTGTTTACCTTCAGAGATGCTAACAGCTGACTGTTTACCTTCAGAGATGCTAACAGCTGACTGTTTACCTTCAGAGATGCTAACGGATGACGCTAAGCTAACAGCTGACTGTTTACCTTCAGAGATGCTAACGGATGACGCTAAGCTAACAGCTGACTGTTTACCTTCAGAGATGCTAACGGATGACGCTAAGCTAACAGCTGACTGTTTACCTTCAGAGATGCTAACGGATGACGCTAAGCTAACAGCTGACTGTTTACCTTCAGAGATGCTAACGGATGACGCTAAGCTAACAGCTGACTGTTAACCTTCAGAGATGCTAACAGCTGACTGTTTACCTTCAGAGATGCTAACGGATGACGCTAAGCTAACAGCTGACTGTTTACCTTCAGAGATGCTAACGGATGCTCTGGACCCAGTAAGCTCCAGTGGAAGGCAGCCAAGTCTTCATCAGGCAGTATGTGATTACCTGCAGCCAGGGAGGAGACAACAGACACCAACACACATTACACACATTACACACCAACACACACCAACACACACCAACACACATTACACACCAACACACATTACACACCAACACACATTACACACCAACACACATTACACACCAACACACACCAACACACATTACACACCAACACACACCAACACACATTACACACCAACACACACCAACACACATTACACACACCAACACACATTACACACCAACACACACCAACACACATTACACACCAACACACACCAACACACATTACACACCAACACACACCAACACACACCAACACACATTACACACCAACACACACCAACACACATTACACACCAACACACATTACACACCAACACACATTACACACCAACACACACCAACACACATTACACATTACACACCAACACACATTACACACCAACACACACCAACACACACCAACACACATTACACACCAACACACACCAACACACATTACACACCAACACACATTACACACCAACACACATTACACACGCTCATTAAAACACCAACACACATTACACACACTCATTACACACCAACAGACACCAACACACATTACACACCAACACACATTACACACCAACACACATTACACACCAACACACATTACACACCAACACACATTACACACCAACACACATTACACATCAACACACATTACACACCAACACACATTACACACCAACACACATTACACACCAACAACAAACATTACACACCAACACACATTACACACCAACACACATTACACACCAACACACATTACACACCAACACACATTACACACCAACACACATTACACATCAACACACATTACACACCAACACACATTACACACCAACACACATTACACACCAACACACATTACAAACATTACACACCAACAAACATTACACACCAACACACATTACACACCAACACACATTACAAACATTACACACCAACACACATTACACACCAACACACATTACACACCAACACACACCAACACACATTACACACCAACACACATTACACACCAACACACATTACACACCAACACACATTACACACCAACAACAAACATTACACACCAACACACATTACACACCAACACACATTACACACCAACAAACATTACACACCAACAAACATTACACACCAACACACATTACACACCAACACACATTACACACCAACACACACCAACACACATTACACACCAACACACACCAACAAACATTACACACCAACAAACATTACACACCAACACACATTACACACCAACAAACATCACACACCAACAAACATTACACACCAACACACATTACACACCAACAAACATTACACACATTACACACCAACACACACCAACACACATTACACACCAACAGACACCAACACACATTACACACATTACACACCAACACACATTACACACCAACACACATTACACACCAACACACATTACACACCAACACACATTAAACACCAACACACATTACACACCAACACACACTACACACCAACACACATTACACACCAACACACATTACACACCAACAGACACCAACACACATTACACACCAACACACATTACACACCAACACACATTACACACCAACAACAAACATTACACACCAACAACAAACATTACACACCAACACACATTACACACCAACAAACATTACACACCAACAACAAACATTACACACCAACAAACATTACACACCAACAACATTAAACACCAACACACATTACACACCAACACACACCAACACACATTACACACCAACACACACCAACACACATTACACATTACACACCAACACACACCAACAGACACCAACACACATTACACACCAACACACATTACACACCAACACACATTACACACCAACACACACCAACACACACCAACACACATTACACACCAACACACATTACACACCAACACACATTACACACATTACACACCAACACACATTACACACCAACACACATTACACACCAACACACATTACACACCAACAACAAACATTAAACACCAACAAACATTACACACCAACACACATTACACACCAACAACAAACAGGAAACACCAACAAACATTAAACACCAACAACAAACACACCTTCCGATCTGTTTTGTGACAGTTTCAGTTTCAAGCGACATTATAGCGCTACATTATGTCTGTGTGACCGACCGACCAACTGACCTAAAAGTGAGGCGAAGATGACAAAGCGGTTGGGGTTGAGGTCGAGCTGCTTGGCGACTTCGTGCATCAGGTACTGGCTGGTGGTCAGGCTCTTGCCGTTGCGGCTCAGCTTGAGTGCGTGGGCGCTGAAGTAGTAAGGGATATTGCACAGGGCGTAGTCTGAGTCGTAGGCCACCATGCCGTGGAAGCCGTTCTCCCGGTATAAGGCGATCACCTCCAGGTGGTGGTCCTCGATGCTCTGGACCACCTGGGACAGACAGGTGACACAGAGACAGACAGGGACGTAACCCGATTAGCGGGAAGAAGGGTTAGGAATCTCTCAGCAGCACTCGATTCTAGCCTAGCCAATACAGATACAGAATACTTTATTTATCCCCCAAAGGGCAATTCAGTTTCCACAGTTCACGGCCACAAACACACCATCACACAACAACACACTCACTCACCACTGGAGCTCAGCAGCACCCCAGTCCACGGTTCACAAGTGCAAGTCTGACACAGCTCAAGTTTAAGAACAGTTCAATAAATACATAAAAAGTCAGTGCATAGGTGTTACAATTCAAGTTCAAGAACAACAGATTCAAGGACGCAAGTCGAGCGAAGCCAGTTCAAAACAGGATTGTAATGCTGACCACCCACCAGGCCGAGTTAGTCATTATAGCTCATAATATTAATGAGTGAAAGGACAGATTGATTCACGACTGAGTGGTGAGAGCGCTGACGTCACATGAGCCTCACAGGCCTTTGTTAGTCATCCTCTAGAGTCTACAACATGCTCTAACAGGGCAGAGATAACCACATCTATAACTCAAAAGAGTAGAAGAAGAAAGAAAGAAATCACAGAGGCAAGAAGTGGGTGACGATACAGGTGATGTTCGGTGAAGCTACATCTATGTATATTACCGTATGGCAGAGTCTAATAACGGCAACATATTCCTCAGGTCTTCCCCTATGCTGCTATAGTGCAGCTGTTCCTATTGCAGCAGGACTGGAGCATGCAGGCTACTGTACACACTGGGTTCTAGAATGCAGTACGATTCTACTGCAGTACCACTGGTTCCGCTGTGGTACGACTACCATCACTTTATTATTACTTAACTTGTTTTTTTAGGTTTAGGGCTAAGTTAGTTTATTCTACTATTGTGATCTTGTATCTTGCTGCAATGCCAATGTTGGAGAACCTAAGCCAAAGAATGTTATGCTTGTGTACCTGTACATTGGCTGTAATAAAAGGCATTTCTGGTTCTGATTCATTTCTGAAAAGGTCCCTGAGGTTGGTCCAGTTGGCCTGTTGGCAGCGGCTCAGTCGGAGCAGAAGTGACGTGTGTGTGTGTGTGTGTGTGTGTGTGTGTGTGTGTGCTCCCTGCATAGAGCGAATGGCACTTCTATGCCTCCTCTGCTCTGGCCTCTGTGCCTACACCAAGCAGGCTGTTAGAGCAGGTAGAAGCAGGCTGTTAGAGCAGGTAGAAGCAGGCTGTTAGAGCAGGTAGAAGGTACAGGCTGTTAGAGCAGGTAGAAGCAGGCTGTTAGAGCAGGGTAGAAGCAGCCTGTTAGAGCTCTAACAGCTCTACCCAGGGTAGTAGAGGGACTTCCAGCAGTGTGACTGGGTATATCAGGTCTGGGTATCAGTGAAACTCCTCATACAGGAGTTACTCACTTAACTTCCTGTGCTTGCCTGACCTCATCGTTTTGGTTACGTGGTCGATTTGAGTGGCGGTAGCCTACTGTGTGTGGGTTTGGAGGGTAAGTGGGTTTGGAGGGTTCTGAATTAGGTGCATATATTTAGCATTACCCTCTTCTAGTGATCTGTTGAGTCTCAATTACACTTTCCCTCCCTGGCATTGCCCAGGGTACTCGATACAAGTGGGCTACTAGTGACCCTTGAGTAACATCGACTACGTGAGAAAGATGGAGATAGATAGCATTTCTATCTAGCATACATAACACTTTGAGGGACACTCCCACGGTCCACTAAGTCGTGCAAGAAAATGTCCATCACACTACTCAACTGTACACATTGAATTCGAGAATAAATATACTACTACTACTACTACTACTACTACTACTACTACTACTACTACTACTACTACTACTACTACTACTACTACTACTACTACTACTACTACTACTACTACTACTACTACTACTACTACTACTACTACTACTACTACTACTACTACTACTACTACTACTACTACTACTACTACTACTACTACTACTACTACTACTACTACTACTACTACTACTACTACTACTACTACTACTACTACTACTACTACTACTACTACTACTACTACTACTACTACTACTACTACTACTACTACTACTACTACTACTACTACTACTACTACTACTACTACTACTACTACTACTACTACTACTACTACTACTACTACTACTACTACTACTACTACTACTACTACTACTACTACTACTACTACTACTACTACTACTACTACTACTACTACTACTACTACTACTACTACTACTACTACTACTACTACTACTACTACTACTACTACTACTACTACTACTACTACTACTACTACTACTACTACTACTACTACTACTACTACTACTACTACTACTACTACTACTACTACTACTACTACTACTACTACTACTACTACTACTACTACTACTACTACTACTACTACTACTACTACTACTACTACTACTACTACTACTACTACTACTACTACTACTACTACTACTACTACTACTAACAATAATAATAATAAAAAAATAACACTAAATAATTTAAATATTATTATTTATTAATATACATACTTTTATAATAATAATAATACAATAAATAAATAATAATAATAATAATAAATACGAATACTAATTGTAATAGCTAATACTTCTAACCTTCAGATTCCCATGTCTCTTATCTTGTAAGCTAACTGAACTGATATCCGAAGAGTTGACAGCGAGCTATGTTTATAATAACATCATAATAACAACAGACTGATGATGATGACAGCCACAACAACAGAGCTGTCCCCTCCCTCCCCTGGCCAGCCGACTCACCTGAGGAGAGACTCACCTGGATGTGGGACCTGAGGAGAGACTCACCTGGATGTGGGACCTGAGGAGAGACTCACCTGGATGTGAGACCTGAGGAGAGACTCACCTGGATGTGAGACCTGAGGAGAGACAGACTCACCTGGATGTGGGACCTGAGACTCACCTGGATGTGAGACCTGAGGAGAGCCAGACTCACCTGGATGTGAGACCTGAGGAGAGACTCACCTGGATGTGGGACCTGAGGAGAGACTCACCTGGATGTGGGACCTGAGGAGAGACTCACCTGGATGTGAGACCTGCAGAGAGACTCACCTGGATGTGAGACCTGAGGAGAGACTCACCTGGATGTGAGACCTGCAGAGAGACTCACACCGGCGGGAGGAACCAGACCTTGGAGACCTGGGGAGAGACTCACCTGGATGTGAGACATGAGGAGAGACTCACCTGGATGTGAGACCTGAGGAGAGCCAGGCGCACGCAGTGGACCATGCACACCGGCGGGAGGAACCAGACCTTGGGCGGAGGGGTGCCCTTGTTCTGGAGGTGGCTGACGATCTGCTGGCTGGTCTGCCTCTCGTTCACCTGCCGCTTGACCCACTCGTGCAGACGGCCTTTCTCCAGGGCGCCATTGAAGCACACCAGCAGCTCGATGTTCCCGTGGAAGCAGGCCTTGGACAGCGCCGCCAGGTAGCCCAGCATGTGGCTCCACTGCCCGCCGCTCACCCAGTCGGTGTAGAAGCCCCCGTAGAGCCGGTGCAGGCAGTTCTCCGCGTCCACCAGGAGCCTGAGCGGGGTCTGCGGGGGTCTCTGCCGGCCGCCCCCCACCAGGCTGCCCCGGGCCAGCTTCTGGAGCTCCACCGGTACCACGGCGTTGGGGCAATGCTTCTCAATGTACTCCTGGAAACCCTGCACACCCATGGCTGAACTGTGACGCACGGACTGTCTTTGTCTTAAAACATGTAAAGATTTGCAAAAAACGCGTTTTTAAAAAAGCGTCAGATCACTATGTTAAAAAATGGGGGAGTTACAAGACGGCTCCTCTCTCTCTCCTCCGTGACAGTGGACCAGTTGTATGAATATGGATATTGCAGTTGCGGAATAGTGAAATCCCCAAATAAATAAACGCAACCGGGTTACTACTTATGCATTAACTGTTTTTTTTGGTGAGTTTCTTTCTTTTTTTGGTTCATGGCTGTCCATAGCCGCCATGTGCCTTCTCACGGAGCCATGTCTCTGATGAGGGTCTGGGCTGCAGAGAGAGAGAGAGAGACGCGCAGTGACGCACGGGCACGTTACTGCGCTCCGGGGGCTGCGTTCGTAAAGTCGCACTGGAACTCTGAGCAGCACTCATGGAATAATAATAATTATTATTATTATTCTTATTATTATAATTTAATAATAATAACCTTTATTTGTATAGCACTTTTCCTGCAAAAGTTGCAGCTTTAAGTGCTTTAATCATGATATAATCATCATTTAATCATTTAGTCATTTAGAGGCAATATTAAAAAGATGGGTTTTTAGTCTTGACTTGAACATTATGTGCTGAGGTTGCATCCCTAATGTAAACTGGCAGTGCATTCCACAATCTGGGTGCATAAAATGAGAATGCAGCCTCACCAGATCTCTTCTTTTGTACATGTGGTACACAGAGAAAGCCAGCTGACAGCTCTAATAGCTCCAGGCCAATAGCTTTCTTCAGAAGACCAGAAAGGAGACCGTTACAATAGTCCAAGCGGGTAATAACAAAAGCATGCATTAACACTTAGCTTAATTAAGCATCAGCTTGCCGGAGAAAATGTCTAACTTTTCTTAAGAATGCCTCTTGTCCAATCAAATGACTTGGTCCCTTTATGACGTCGAGCCCAGTGTGCGCTCCGGCACTCTCAGAGCGACTTTAAGAACGCAGCCCAGGAGAGGAGGAGTCTGCGAGGCCAGGAGGCCCAGCTGGGCACTCTGTAATGAATGAATGACAGGAGAACTGTTGCGTTGGGCCACTCAATGTCCAGAGAGGAGCAGAGCAGAGACAGTCATGCATTATTACACAACACATTCTGATATGTGTTCGCGTGCATCAGAATCAGAATCAGAATCAGATCAGAATCAGAATCAGAATCAGAATCAGAAGACTTTATTGCCATGACATGTAAACATGTTAGGAATGTGGTTTGGGACAGTGGAGCACGGTTTACAGCAGGACAGGTGCAAGACAGGACAAGACAGTGCAAACCAACATCATAGAGCAAGAGTCATAATTAATATAAATATAAAGTGCAGAGATCAAGTGTTCAAGTGTTCATATCCAGACAGTCCAAAGCTCTCTGGGTGGGGGTGGAGGGAGGGTAGATAGATAGGGGTCAGGTCAGGGGGGGGGGGGGGGGGGGGCAGCGGCATTTAGGAGCCGGATGGCTGTGGGGGAAAAGCTGTGTGCGTGTCGGGCCTTCACAGTATTTGGGGACCGCACCCTCCTGCCTGAGGGGAGCGGGGCGAAGAGACCGTGTCCTGGGTGTGCGGGGTCAGCCATGATCTTCCTGGCCCTCCCCAAAGCCCTACTTTTAAACAGGGCCTCAAGGGGGCATCTTGCATGAATACAAGGTTGTGCATTTAGGAGAATCATACGGTTGCTGTATGAAGAATTCCCAGTGGATGTTATGATATGGATATGTAAGCAGGTATCATATACACCCTACGTCTGCAGGGTCTGGGACCACTGCGCATGAATGCAGAGGCCCGGGTTTGAGAATGAAGAAAATAAGATACATGTAATGATTATTGCCTTACTTGGGTTACTGTGGGAATACTTAGTTCGATTTTGCAATAAGAGGATATTATTATTATTATTATTATTAAATTATGATATTCGTCCATTTAAATCAAGAATGAACAATTGGCAAACATTTTACAGTCACATCAAATGTCAAGAATAAACAAATGAGATGAGATGGCCACTCATGGACAATAAAGTCTAGCTGCAGCAGCAATGTCAGAGATGTCCCGTGTCCCAGACCAGACCCGTGCAAGGCACAACTGCTTGGACTGGTCTGACTTCAGATGAAGAGGAATGTTCCCGGAGTGTCCCTTTAATCAGCAAACCCAGGGGACGTTCATGATATATATACAATATAACTTGTAAATAAAATGAGTATGTCAAGTGAGTGTCTGAAATGTATGGTATAAAAGTATATGAACGAAGTATTTACAACTAAACTACCACTCTGTGCGGGGCTACAGGTACACAGACACAGCATTGCGTTGGAAAAGGGTTGAAGTAGGAACTGACTCAGATGTCCAAAAGGCATCCTTGTCTACTAATTACTACTGACATCCCTAACCCCTATGTCAACATCGGAATGACAATTGTAATCTATTTATTTGACTTCATGAAGAAACGTTTAATATTTGCAGGGATAGACAATTATAAATATGTTTGTCATGATCATAGCCCCACCATGGGACGTTTCTCCTAGCCCCAGCATACCAACAGGGGGCGCTAGAGTACTATCTGCTGTTGTGAGTCTGTGCTGTGTGTCTTTCAGCTACTGTGCATTTTCAGAAACAGTACAGTAGTGTCTACTTAGAACCTAAAGGGGTTCTTCAGCTTTTGGGTTCTGTTTAGAACCCTTTAGAACCCTTTAGAACCCTTTCCACAGAAGGGTTCCCATGGGAACAGTGGAACACTGAAGGACAGTGGAAGGACAACACACGCTGTCTCAGGAGGGCCTCCAAGATCTCCAGGGACCCGACTCACCCTGGGCACGTACACTTTGTCAAGCTGCCCTCGAACAGGAGGTACAGGACCCCGGCCGCTAAGACAAACAGACTGAAGGACTGCTTCTACCACAGGGCCGTCAAGGCCCTGAACACAGAAAAGGCCTAAGTTCTGGGCCCAGGACAGTCCGGACGGATTGTATGGCAGCTAGTGCTGAGGCACAAACATGTACATTTTCAAGCCTGCAAACTGTGACACTTTAAAATAATGTGAAAAAATACTTTTGTGCAATATGACAACCCTAGTTGACTATCTGTGCAGTATAGTTCAGTGGATTGTGTACATAGCCTTTATTGATGTAAACCAGCTCCTTACCTTCTTGTGATTTTATGCTTTTATGCTTTTTCTAAAATGTGTTTTTTTCCCTTTCCTAACACCAGGGGAGCCACCCCTCCTAAATTTCGTTGTTTGGTACCTGTACTGTAGCAATGACAAATAAAGTCCATTCCATTCCAGTGGAAGACCTTGGCTGCGTTTGTAAATTCGCTCTGAGAGAAGCCGGAGCGCACACCAGGTTCAACGTCACAAAGGGAACAAGTGATTTGATTGGACAAGAGGCATTCCATGAGTGCTGATCAGATTTCCAGAGCGAATTTACGAACGCAGCCCCTGTTTGGAACCCTACCTGCAGTGGATGGATGAGACAAGAACAGAGAAGACCTTTGAAAGTAGTTTATTTATAATATAATTGAAATGTAAAATGTATTCTTTCTTTCTATGTTTTCTATTTCAACAATATGATGGGAATGCACCAAACAGTACTGACAGGGTTATTTACACTGGATATACAAGAGCAATAAGTGGTAGAAGTTAACTGATCAGATTTGGTATAATAAGTAAATTGCACAGAAAAACGATACACAAAATATTAAAATATTGTATTCAGACACCTATACAAACATTTATTACATTTAATATATACTAGTATATGGAACAGACATAATGCCTGGGTAAATTCCTTTTAGATGTGGCTTTATAACTGATGTGCAAGTCTTTATTCAAATCCATTGATCCTGTGCCAATATTATTTTTGAGCCAAGGTATGCTAATACGATGGGAATCTGGAAATGTACTGTTAGCAATGAAATATGGATAATATCAACAGGGCAACTCAAACCTTCTATAACTCGAACCTTCAACATTAGAACTGTTTATCATAATCATTGTTTATAATCGTCAAAACATTAACTATCGATACCTAAAAAGAGACCGCCGTTTAGGCCAGTGTGAAGCTTCGTAGATCGTAGATATCGCGATCGTTCACAACAGAGTCGACAGTTCATCGTGTTCGATTGCGGCTGTTCAGGCAATTCAGACTACTTGATTGCGGTGATGTGGTTGATGTCGACGCCAGTGTCTACTTCACTGAAACCGATGGATAGATAATACAGGAGGGCATACAGTACGCCATTTGCTCTGTGTAGAGAGAGAGAGAGAGAAACCGGGTAGCTCCTCTCTCTTAGAGATCAAGCGATATACGAAAGTGCTGTGCTCGCTGGGCGAGCTCCTTGGCAAAGTCCCGCGCCTCCTCCAGGGCCTGCTTGTCGGGGAAGTGCAGCGCGGCCTTCTTGGTGGCGACCGCCAGCTGCTTCAGGAGGGCGCACAGGTGGTTGCTCTTACACAGCAGACCCTGGCTCGCCTCCCCGCTGTGGGCCTCCCTGCACAGGGTGTCCACCAGCCGCTGGCCCACCATGATCACCAGCTTGCTGTGGGAGATGAACCTCTCCGGAGGCTGGCCGTCCAGCAGGCTGGTGACGAACACGCCGATGGCCTTCTGCAGGGCGCCGAAGTACAGGCGGCAGTGCTCCGTCCGCGGGTTTTTTTTCCGTTGGGTTTGTCCGTTGGAGACGCAGACCACCTGGGGCTCGGAGGAACGGCGCTTCTGGTCCTCCTGGGAAGCAGAGGAGGGAGGGATGGAGGGAGGGGAGGGGAGGGAGGGAGGTTAGACATCCTGTTCCCACAGGGAAAATCGCTTACAGAGGAAGAAAGGAATAAAAAGTTGTGCATGCCGCCTTGTAATTACGAGGAGAGGAGAGTAATATCTGGAGCTATTGAGGAGCTTCTGGATGTTTTAGAGCATGTCTTTAAAATGTACCTCTTGTCTTTAAAATGTGTCTGTCTTTAAAATGTACCTCTGTATTTATTCCATAGTGATTTAAATAAATAAATAAATAGATTTAAAAATTCTTTTATTCCCGTTTCTGTTAAACTTTTAAACTGCACCAGATGAATGTAACTTATCTTGCTTATCATTTTATTTCCACTCTTGTTTTAATCAGGTCTGCCTTCTGTTTGTGTGCTAATATCCTGTATTGTCTGTTGCTCTTTGTTGGCTGCTGTGGGGTGTAAGCCCAATACAAATTTCCCAGTGATGGGACAATAAAGTGACTCTTGACTCTTGACTTGACTTGAGCAAGAATATGACATGTTTGTTTGTTGTATTCTGCACTATTATTATTTATCACTTTTAGAGACAGAGAGAAGGGAAAATATTCACCTGTGTCTTTATGGAACTTCCAGTGATATCTGCCTTGGGCTTTCCCTGAGCTTTCTTCTGTTGTTGCTTTTCAAACTCCTTCTTAGTCTGAAAAGATAGCGACAATGAATATAAATGTACTTTCTAAATCCAGGGACATCCAGAAGATAAATAAGACAGTCAATATGCAGTATATCGTAACAAACTATGGCCATGAAAATGCTACAGAAATGTACAACGCCTCAACTTTTACCTCAAGATTAACCGGTAAAGGAGCACTCACCTGTAGCTGGACATAGTCATTGTCGTCTTCCACCGAGTCGTCTCCTTGCTCGCTCTCACTATCCCTCTTCTTCATCTCTAACTGACTCGTGGTAGTAGCAGTAGTAGTAGTAGTAGCGGTGGGTTTCTCCGGCTCTCTCTGAGGAGCAGCGGAGCTTCTGAACAGAAGCTTCCCGTTGGCGTTCAGGATGGACACCAGGCGCCTCACGTCTTCCGGAATGGTCCGGGCCACCATGACGAACCTCTCCAGCTGGTCCGGAGTCTGCGTCTGCCCGGGGTCCTGGGCCAGCGTCTCCAGAGGCCAGCCGGCCACGGCCAGAGCGCTCACCGCCTGCCGCAGGATGAGCCCCGAGTCCTCCACGATGCACAGCTGCTTGTACAGCCGGGCCTGCAGGTTCCCGTCGGTCAGGTGCCAGGCGTTGCCCTTGGCGTCCAGGGCGAAGTCCAGGAATCCCGCGACGGAGCACGCCACCCCTTCGGCGGCCTCCCTGATCTCGGCCAGGTGTTCCCCCAGGTGCTCCCTGCTCCTCCAGCGGCTGCTGACGAACTCCATCAGCCTGGGCACGGCCTTGCACACGGCCTCCTGGAGGGCCAGAAGCCGGCGACCCGCCTCCTCCTGGCTGAGGGTGACCTTCCTCAGGGGCTCGGGGGAGGAGGAGCCCAGGGGCGGCGTCAGGGAGTCGCAGGAGCTGTTGGAGGAGCTGGACGCCGTGCTGATGCGCTGGCTGTCCGCCGCTGGGACTCCTCTGACTCTCCCTTCCTCCTCCCCCCCATCCTCCACCTCCACCTCCTCGTCCTCCTCTTGCAGCGACTCCCCGCTCCCCGGCCGGCTCTGGAGGGAAGCGGCAGTCACGCGGACCATCCTGCCCCGCTGCAGGCGCCCGCGGGGGTGGTCGTACGTCTGGCCGTACGCGTCTCTCCGGCACTCCAGGGGCACGTGGCCGCGGTGGGAGGTGTTGTTGTTGCCCCCGCCGAGGCCCTGGATGGAGGAGGAGAGGGAGGAAGAAGAAGAAGAAGGAGGAGGCTGCTGCTGCTGCTCCAGGGGTGGTACGGCATACACACAGTCGTCCTCTTCTGATTGGTTGACCCAATGTCCCGGCGGTTTGTTGTTGTTATAGAGGGGAGCTCTGGACGAGGAGGACAGCGCTCTGTTGAGCGGGTTGTTGTTGTTGTTGGCGGTGGTGGTGGAGTCTTCTTGAGACGGTCGTCGAGACAACGAGCTGCTGGGCTTAGGGATGTCGTAGAGGGACTGCGCTGACGCCGCGGCGGCGATGACGCTGCTCTGCGAGGGCCAGGCGCTGCGCGCCGGCAGGGTGTCGTAGAGCTGCTGCCTCCCGCCGCCTCTACCGCCGCCGTTCGGTGACACTTTGGCGGTGGTGGTGGGCGCGTTGCTGTGGTAACCTCCCTGCTGGTCGGTTACCCCGTGACCGCCCCCCCCCGGCTGCTCCGGTGACACGGGCACGTCGTAGATCCACTCTGACTTGCGGGGGTTGGGGAGGGTGTTGTACTGGACACTGGAGGCCAGCCTCTGCTGGGCCTCGGAGGTGGAGGCCAGCCTCTGCTGGGCCTCGGAGGTGGAGGGGACGGGGATGTCGTAACTGGGCTCCTGGGACACGGAGGGGGGGACGGCGTACACCTGAGGAGGGGGAGGGGAGGAGGGAGGGAAGGTTGAATATACAGCAGATCACAATCACACACGCTTCACATACAGGGTTTTCAGGGATGGACGATACCATTTCCTAATGAGCAGTAGTTGACACCTGTATGAAGGTAGATGTGGGTCAGATTGCGAGGTTGTATCTTCATACCTATGAAGATTTCTGACCCGTCATCTACCTTCATAGACCTGTATCATTAGTATATGCAGTCGGTGTCAAATATAATCTGGAATATTTGGAGATTTTTTATCAGGTGAAAAGAAAAGCATCAGAAGAACGCTTTTAAAAGTTTAGTTTAGTTTAGTTTATTAGTTTATTATATCGAGGACAATCCAAATACATGAACCATATAAAATACAGTAAAAAAGGCAGCGTTAGCCTAGTCGGCTAATTTTCAGCTGAAGTCCCCGGCCAGTTGCAACATGGCATCCTGAAAAGTAACGTCATTAATGAAAATAAAACATTTCAATATTCTAAGAACACGTGGCTGAGACAAGGTACCCCAACATCACACTTGACAAAAAACACGTAAGCAAGCTGAGGTGATTGCAAGCGGCTACAACAAACACCACATACACACTTATGGGGGCAGCAACATTTCAAGTACATAGAAGCCACAGGACAATTACAGGCCACACAACATTAAGCACTTACAAACAGCAATACATTAAACAAAAAGGAATTCACTGAGTGATTTAACCCTGTGGTACTACTACTAAACCATATCTGGCTACCATCTGGTTACCATGGACCCAATGTGATAGAGAAATAAGTATTTAGCATTTGTTCACTTGTGTAAAAAAAGATGGAAAGTGCCTACATAGGAGTCGCCTGGACTGCTGCGCCTCATGTTCCCCAGCGTGTCGAACCTCCTCGCCAGCTCCGCCGTGGCCATGAGGGAGGCCTTCCGCGTCACAGACCTCGGCGGTGGAGCCTGTAAGGACATGAATGAATGAATGAATGGTCTTTATTGTCATTAATACAGTACAGGTACCATACAACGAAATTTAGGAGGGGGGGCTCCCCTGGTGCTTGGAAAAAAGACTAAAAACAAGAGGGCCAAGGGTAAAATAAAAAAGAGAAAAGAGCTGGTTGACATAAATAAAGGCTATGTACACTATCTACTATACTATACTACTATACTATACAATAAAACACTGTGCTGTACTCTATGCTATGCTATAAATATCCTAACTTTTTCCTATATCTGAACCTTATGTACACAAGGGTTGTCATATTGCACATAGTATTTGTTGCACATTCATTAAAGTGTCGCAGTTAGCAGGTTTAGAATGTTCACAGTTGTATTTCAATCATCTCTTCAGAATGTTTCTCCAACTTTATATATACGTGACACAGTCTGGTCATTTGGTCCGCATGTCGGCAACCAATCAAAATGTTCCGACTTTTCTTTTGAAACACAGAACTACGTTTCAACGTTGTTGAGAATCACAACACAAACTCGTTAGTCAAGCCAGAACACTGCAACAACGCAATGGATCCGGTGAGTAATCCCCCCACTGCTACCTAGTTAACTGCAACACTACTTTACATTGTTACCTAGTTAACTACAACACTACTTTACATTGTTACCTAGTTAACTAGAACACTACTTTACATTGTTACCTAGTTAACTAGAACACTACTTTACATTGTTACCTAGTTAACTACAACACTACTTTACATTGTTACCTAGTTCACTAGAACACTACTTTACATTGTTACCTAGTTAACTACAACACTACTTTACATTGTTACCTAGTTAACTAGAACACTACTTTACATTGTTACCTAGTTAACTAGAACACTACTTTACAATGTTACCTAGTTAACTAGAACACTACTTTACATTGTTAGCAGGCTCACAAAACAAGCTGTGTTAGTTGACTAGCGATGTGTCAGTGATTTTCAACAACGCGGAAACGTATTCACATATTTCGAAAGAAAAGTCCGATCATTACATCGGATCGCGACATGAGGACCAAAGCATTGGAACGTGTCACATAATACGTGCTGAAGATACACATCCTCCCTTAATTCCTGCAATACCTCAGACTTCATTCATTATGTTTGTAGTAAATAAAATAAACTCACAGTGACCAGAGAGGCTCGTCTGGTGAGGCTGGGGACATCGTAGACTTCCCCCTTGGTACCGGAGAGTCCACCGGGCCCCGATGCCTGTTAACGACACGCTACAACATCAGCCCGATTGGCTTCACTTCGCCTTCGCTTTGATCATAGACGTGTCCACCTCGGTGACCTCGTATACCGGCGCCTTTACGAGGACAACGTTTTCTCCCCAAACCCCCCCGACCCACCTAAGTACCAGAGATCCCCCGTTATGCATGCATTCTTGCCAATTAACCCGACTTCTATAATTGAAACCAAGCCGCTCATCGACTCTTTTAGTTGGCTAATATAGAGGAGAACAGCCCCCCCCCCCCCCTGGAGCACGGGGAGGAAATGGTGAACATGTGGTCCAGACCTGTCCCACCCTCTGCTACCCAGGCACCCGTGCAGACACCTCTCTCTCTCTCTCTCCCCGGGGTCCTCGAACAGCGAACCGACTGCTGGTTGCAGTTAGCGGTGTCTGAAGTCTCTGCTCCTCTTTTACGGGCCTATTAAAGGGCCCGTGCTGCATGCCTGTCCCCAGAGAGAGGCCCCCGGTCCCCCATCTGTAAGCGCTTTCTGTCAGCGGGGGGGGGGGGGGGGGCTTCCGAATGGTGCTGTTTCATACACGGTCTAGCTCCCCTAATCACCAGGAGAGTTAACACTTCCCTAAAGAAGGGGATCGACCGAGGGGGAGTGGTAGTCAGATCCATGTCTGGCCCTGAGTCTCTAACCTAGGCATGTGGTTCTGCTCACGTCTGCATCAGCACAAAAACAACCTGTTACTTTACTGTATATAAACCTCCTCCAAAAAAGTTCGGAAAACGATATCTCGGTCGATTATTCCTCCCCTTTAATAATACCAATTGGTATTGTGTTTTATATCGTTGGAAAGCCTGATTAGTCACCTTTACAACGAGGTACAACTTGTAAGGATCGTGCATTCGTGGAATGAGCAACACAGCTAAAAGTGTGCGTAGCGGCCCCCAAAAATGTGCCAAAATCTCCTGCAATATTCTTCTGTTGTATATATGTATATATACAGTACTGTAAGCTTTAAAAAGAAGCCTTACCTTGGATGGGGAGTAGTTGCCTTCCAGCACGTCTGCGCCGTGTTTCTGCGGGGAAGAGAGCGGAGTCTTCGAAGCAGCAGACAAAGGCGTGGTGGGGACCTTGTAGATCCGGTCCATGCGTTCGTAGCTCGGGCTGCTGGACAGCCTGGGCACGCTGGGGATCTGGTAGATGTTCTGTGGACTGTCGCAGCTCGGAGAGTTCTTCTTCTGGGCCGACTTGATGGGCTTCTTCTTCTCAGTGCTGCTGTGGTTCAGGCCGGGAGAACAGCCCGCGACAGCTCGGCCAATCACGTCTCCTCCCTGGGACCTGGGCAGGAGCTGGAGGCGGTTGGCCGGAGCCAGGCCTTGACACCCGTACAGAGAACACTTCCACCAGCCGCTGCTACCGACCACGTTCTGGTCCATCACCGTGACGATGTCTCCTTTACGGAAGGCCAGCTCATCGGCGCATTCCGCGGTGTTGTCATAGAGGGCCTTCGCTAGGAGCTTCTGGAAGAGAAGAAACAGAGTACACAGTTCCACAAGAGAGGTCAGGGAAAGGGCACATGAAAGGTTTCACTCAGAGAAAAACAATGTGCGAGACAAACTGACGAGACAGTAGGTTTATCTCTGGGGCGGCTGTGGCATGTGGAGGTTGAGCTGGCGTCTAATGATCGCAAGGTCGGCAGATCGGCGGTTCGAGCCCCGGCTGGCCACATGTCGTGGCGTCCTTGGGCAAGACACTGAACCCCAAATTAGCGGGCCGGCGCCTTGCATGGTAGCTTGGCCACCATTGAAGTGTGAATGGGTGAATGAGAGGCCGTTGTAAAGTGCTTTGGAATAAGGCGCTATATAAGTCAGCCTATATAAGTCAGTCCATTTACCATTTAACGCCACTGGCACTCAATGAGGCTGAAAGAGAACACTCCTACACCGAGTTCTATACGTCATCAAGTTTATATCGCTCAACCTCTTCTTCTTTTGTATCGTGCCATTTCTTCCAATGCCAGTGACGTTTTCGTCTCTGTTGTTGTCGACTCATTTCAACGACCATCTCTAGCGGAGGTGTTGGACACAGTCTTTGTTAGGGGAAGACAATGGGTCAGTGCGTAGCCGGGCACTGTGCATCTGTGCAGCTGTGCAGCTGTGGTGCTGTTGTTGTGGTCCTTGAACATTTCCTCACACACAGAAGTGGTTACTGCAAGTTTGTTTCACAATCCAATTGTGTTACATTTCACAATGAAATCCTTTCAGAGGAGCCATGAAACCCATGAAGTCAGACAACAATACGGAACAGATGGGAGAGAGCCATCTGTCATTCTTGGTCTAATTCTAGATAAGATAAGAAGGCAACTTCTCATAGTACAGTAGTACAGGTGCTCGGCAAGAATGGTGTCTGTTTCTGGCGTGTTTTTCGGTTCCTGCTAGAGTTTCCCTCTGACAAATGGAAAAGGAAACCAGCAGATCACAAAGCTTCCTCATCGCGACCAAAATATAAATAAATATATCCTCACAGTCTAAAAGAAACTACGTTGTGCAGAATACAATATCAAACAATCACACCTTTTTAGCCTGGCTTTTATCTAGTGTTTATCTCAACTTGCCCTTTTGTTTTGTTTCTGTTTCTTATCTCCTGTTTCTTGTTTTATTATTCCTGGTTTAATTGTGTTTGTATTTGATCTATTTCTTATCTCCTACCTCTTGTTTTAATGTGTTGTATTTTATGTACTACTGTTTTCATGTTCCGCACTTGGGAGTTGCATTCAGCGTAGGACTTGTGCTGTATGCTTTGTCCAACACCTTACACTTTTTGCACCAGAGCACTTTGCACTTTTTTAAGAGCATGATAAAATAAAGAAACATATTTTTCTACTCTCTGTCTAAGGAGTCGCCCTTAAAGTTCATGTAGTGTGCGAGTTTCTCTACACTTGCTGACTGTATAAATAAAGTTTGCTTGATTGATTGAAGTGTTTTTCCTTGATGGCTTATTTGACTCACTCACACATCCATTCCATAACCATGACAGACATAACTGCTGCCTTCGGTATTTAAGCATACTTTCCCTGGACACACATGCACGTAAATAAATGCACACACACACACACACACACACACACACGTTGCTTGTGTACTTGTCCCCTCTGCACGCGTCTCTGTAAAGCCCATCCCATGTGTTCAGACATTCCACCAGGGCAGCAGTCACCCACTGCCACACTCCACCGACAGACTCCCTGTGGCAGCCTGACCCACATACCCTGGGTCTGTGTATTAGTAACAGCTAGGCCCAGTGTGTGTGTGTGTGTGTGTGTGTGTGTGTGTGTGTGTGTGTGTGTGTGTGTGTGTGTGTGTGTGTGTGTGTGTGTGTGTGTGTGTGTGTGTGTGTGTGTGTGTGTGTGTATGTGTGTGTGTGTGTGTGTGTGTGTGTGTGTGTGTGTGTTATGTATCTAGCTGTAGCCATGGTAGGATAATGTGTGTGTGTATTAGGCTAACAGCTAGGTCCAGTGTGTGTGTGTGTATTTAGCTGTAGCCATGGTAGGGTAATAACAGCGTGTGTGTGTGTGTGTGTGTGGCAGGGTAATAACAGTAACAGGGGTGGTAGTACTGTGTGTGTGTGTGTGTATGTGTGTGTGTGTGTGTGTGTGTGTGTGTGCATTTATTTACGTGCATGTATTTAGCTGTAGCCATGGCAGGGTAATAACAGTAACAGGGGTTAGGGTACTTTGAAGCGGGGCTGCTGATGCCTCTGAGTGTCTGTTGTTGTTGTTGTTGAGTTACTGAACCCGAAGGCCCTCGACTCAGTGAGTGTGTGTGTGTGTGTGAGGGGGGACAGTGGCATGCACGCACACACACACACCCACACTCACACACAACACACGCACACATACACACACACACGCACACATACATACACACACACACACACACACACACACACGCTTCCTCCCCCCCCCCCCCTCAGCTGATAAGTGCAGGCTGCTGGCAGGCCCATACATGGAGCGGCCATCTTTCTGTGGTGAACCGTCCGTAACAAAGGTCCCTTTCACCCCAGAGCCTGGCACGCTCGCCACCTGTCACACACAAGCCTGCCAGGCCTCTGGAGCGCAAGGCTGGCTACTGACCACAGCAGGCCCCTGGGCCCCCCTCCCCCACCCCCACCACCACCTCCTCCTCCTCCACCCCCACCCCCCACCACAGGCCCTGGTTACAGACCACAGCAGGCCCCACCTCCACCACCACCCCCAACAGAAACCTCCCCCCATAAGCTCCGGGGTCATGCTACAGTCATGCCAGGCGGCTCCACAACATGTAAACAGGGACAGCCTCGCCTCCAACATTCACCTTGTTATACTTTCCCTGTGTCATATAATAATAATAACCTTTATTTGTACAGCACTTTTCTTGCAAACGTTGCAGCTCAAAGTGCTTTAATCATTATATAATCATCATTTAATTATTTAGTCATTTAAAGGCAATGTTAAAAAGATGGGTTTTTAGTCTTGACATATTTGCTGAGGTTGCATCTCTAATGTAAACTGGCAGTGCATTCCACAATCTGGGAGCATAAAATGAGAATGCAGCCTCACCAAACCTCTTCTTTAGTACATGTGGTACACAGAGAAAACCAGCGTCAGAAGACCTGAGAGCTCTACTGGGCTGATATGCTAGCAGAAGACCTGAGAGCTCTATTGGGCTGATATGCTAGCAGAAGACCTGAGAGCTCTATTGGGCTGATATGCTAGCAGAAGACCTGAGAGCTCTATTGGGCTGATATGCTAGCAGAAGACCTGAGAGCTCTATTGGGCTGATATGCTAGCAGAAGACCTGAGAGCTCTATTGGGCTGATATGCTAGCAGAAGACCTGAGAGCTCTATTGGGCTGATATGCTAGCAGAAGACCTGAGAGCTCTATTGGGCTGATATGCTAGCCGAAGACCTGAGAGCTCTATTGGGCTGATATGCTAGCAGAAGGTCTTTCAGATATTCTGGTGCTGTGCCAGTGAGAGCTTCATAAACAAGCAGAAGGATCATCATATCATCACTCTCCCTGTGTCATATCATCATGTCGGTGGCTCTCCTCTCTCAGAGGGTGATCAGTAATAGATCAGTATTCAACATACTAACTCAACGATGAAGACAATAAAAGATGGTGTGTGTGATGGTTGTCTGTTTTGAGTTTCAATCATTTTAATGAAGCTATGAGCTCAGCCACTGGAGCCACTGAAGCCACAAAGTCTCAGAGACTAGATGCTGAATGGTGTCTGTGGTGAGGTGGGGGGGTTGTTAGATGCTGAATGGTGTCTGTGGTGAGGTGGGGGGGTTGTTAGATGCTGAATGGTGTCTGAATGAATGAATGAATGAATGAATGAATGGTCTTTATTGTCATTGCTATAGTACAGGTACCAAACAACGAAATTTGGGAGGGGTGGCTCCCCTGGTGCTAGGAAAAAAAAAAACTGAAAAAAACAAGAAGGGAAAGGAGCTGGTTTACATAAATAAAGGCTATGTACACTATCCACTATACTATACTGTACAGATAGACGACTAGGGTTGTCATATTGCACATAGTGTTATTGCACATTCATTTAAAGTGTCGCAGTTTGCAGGCTTGAAATGTACAATGTCTGTGGTGAGATGGGGGGGTTCTGTGTCAGGGGAAACATAATAACAACATGTGTACTTGATTTTTTTGGTCTGAAGGTCATCTCTCTCTTTGTGACTATCTACCATTTAACACTAGAACAGCCATGGGTGGAGTCATTTGACCCTGTGAGTAAAGAAACATGTTATATCTTTGCACACGATCAAATTTCAGGACCCTCCTTTCATGGCTTTTCCTAGATATGTGCGTCCTACCACCCAGTATCCTTACATTTTCTAAATCACATCAGGCTAAGTTAGTATCAAGCTATTTTGCTGTTTTTCTGTGTAGGAGGCAGGCTAATTTACAAGTCGGCCAACTAGTGGCCGTTGTGTGTAAATAGCAGCTTACCATTGTAAAGACTATGGTCATTTGACCCCCCCGAGGCGGATCTTATAGTAGGTAACATAGGCACGGCTGTTCTAGTGTTAAAAAGGTGAGTGAGAGGGGAGATATTGGGAGTAGCGACCTCAATAATCCCTCACTCCCCAAGATAGACACTCTATAGAGAGGCGGCGTTACTGTATACGACCGTGAACGTATCAGAGCGCAGCAGAGTTTATGTTTTGCTTTCCCGTGTGTCTGTCTGTGTTTATGTCAGTAGTGAGTACAGTATGGAGGGGTCGGAGGTCAAATTCAGCTGTGCGTCTTTTGGATTCCTGCACACGCCTGCTAGTGCAGATCAGACCCCGACAGCTGTCTCTCTCTCTCTCTCTCTGTCTCTATGTCTCTCTGTCTCTGTCTCTCTATGTCTCTCTCTCTGTCTGTCTCTATGTCTCTCTCTCTCTCTCTCTCTCTCTCTCTCTGTCTGTCTCTATGTCTCTCTGTCTCTCTCTCTCTGTCTCTATGTCTCTCTCTCTCTGTCTCTCTCTCTCTCTCTCTCTCTTTCTCTCTCTCTACCTCTCTCTACCTCTCTGTCTCTCTCTCTCTGTCTCTCTCTCTCTCTCTCTCTCTCTCTCTCTCTCTCTCTGTCTCTGTCTCTCTGTCTCTCTCTCTCTCTCTCTCTGTCTCTCTCTCTCTCTGTCTCTATGTCTCTCTCTCTCTGTCTCTGTCTCTCTCTCTCTCTCTCTCTCTCTCTCTCTCTACCTCTCTCAACCTCTCTGTCTCTCTCTCTCTGTCTCTCTCTCTCTCTCTCTGTCTCTGTCTCTCTGTCTCTCTGTC
>NC_137691.1:1798027-1823027 GCF_963989245.1 Nansenia antarctica
TTTACATGTTGGACATTTTAGCAGACGCTTTTTTTCCCAAGCGACTTACAACACAACTATAATAATAATAATAATAATAATAATAATAATAATAATAATAACTTTTATTTGTATGGCACTTTTCCTGCGAAACGTTGCAGCTCAAAGCGCTTAAAGCGTGATAATGTGTATATAAGTTCTCATGGTTGGTCAGTCACAGGATGTTCTAGGATCTACACAGAAGAGCAACCCAGTAGAATCATGTCAGGGTCAGGGTCAGGGTCAGGGACTCGACACAGAAGAGACAGATCTGGGGGGTTTTGGGGCCTGACACAGCAAGTCATGCTTATGTCAACGTCATTGAGCCGGATGTGAGGAGGTTGATTCCACTTCTCCATCCTACCCTCTAGCTGTTTCAAACCCACTCATGACTATCCATCGACTCCTGCTGTAAGATGTTTAAAAAAAGAAAAACACAGTGTTGGTCATTTAGTGACGCAACGTTTCCTAAAAATAGAAAATTGAATGGAAGAAAAAAAAAAAGAATGGAAAAAGACAATTAAGCACAAGTCAAACTGGTGGGAGCTGAGTCGGTTGAACAAACATCCACACGCTCATTTCCATTTTAGTAATGGTGAGAAAACGCTGTGATGAATGATGATGCATCGTTTCCCTTCCCCTATCTGTGTGGGACTGATGTGACCCACTTCACAGTGCAAGACAGAACGCTCCCTTTGTTCTGTCTCTCCGGGGAGATAAGGATGGATGTTCTCAGGGTACCGTCCATAACCACATTATGCACTTCTTCCTTTGGTGTTATTTTAAGGTCTGTTCAAGAGCTGCTTGATGACATCATCGGACTGTTGGTTGTTTCATGGATGACAACACAGGTCCTCAAAATAAACGGTTTACGTTAACCGATTATCTTTGATTAATGTCTAATTGTTAACAGTTAGTTTATTGATGGTTTCAACGACCTGGTTTGATTTACAAGCACTTTAGGAGCAGACCTTGAATATATCAAGTTGCCTGCAAAGTATAGTGTTACCTTCCAGATTGTATTTTAGTATCTGGAAATGTGATACCTAGGAAGTATTAGTATCAAATATGGATCTGACTTCTGCTATTGACACTTCTTTCTTTCTGAGTGTATAATTTCCATTTTATTGGATAGAGATAGTGAAGACAGACAGGAAAGTAAGGAGAAGAAGGGAGAGAGGGCATGTCAGCCGGATTTGAACTCGTACCAACATGATCATGTGTGGGCTGCTGACCATGGTGCTAGACCCCTGGACCACCCCAGGCAAGGCCACTATTAAACTAACAAATGATTTGTTCCTTATTCTGCAAGTGCTAAGCAGACATTTTCAGAATTAAGTATACCTGTAACAAAATCTTTAAAAAAAAAACAATGCCTTTAACAGCATATTTAAGAATGATTGTTCTACACTCAGTATAGCAGTAAGCAACTTAACTACATGACATACTGCAGACTTGGTTCTTATTCACAGAATAAGCACTAAATAAGTGTTGATATGTGGTGTGTGAATGCCAATGCTTTACCAACTGACGACAGCAGCATAAAAACGGACACACACTGTGCAGTTAGTTAGCTCACACCGCTTCTCACCAGCTGGGCGTTGTGAAACTCCCATGATTGGGAGTTTCACAGATTCCTGCCATGTCCCAGCAGCTCTGTCTGACAGAACGAACCCAGCTGGGGCTGACGAGCCGACAGAGGGACAGACAGACAGACGGACAGAGGGACAGAGGGACAGACGGACAGAAGGACAGAGGGACAGATGGACAGAAGGACAGAGGGACAGAAGGACAGAGGGACAGAGGGACAGACGGACAGAGGGACAGACGGACAGAGGGACAGACGGACAGAGAGGTTCGCACACAGAGGGACAGACGGACAGAGGGACAGACGGACAGAGAGGTCCGCACACAGAGGGACAGACGGACAGAGGGACAGACGGACAGAGGGACAGAGAGACAGAGGGACAGACGGACAGAGGGACAGACGGACAGAGGGACAGACGGACAGAGAGGTCCGCACACGGGAAAGACACAGGAACCAGTCCAGACAAAGGTCCAGTCAATACCTCCCTCAGACACATACAGATATCTGCACAGGAACAAGTGCAAAGTGCAAACACCGCACTGCACTTGACCTCTCCATGCTGACCCTAACCCTAACCCTAACCCTACCGTTAACAGTGCAGAATAATACCTCTAACCAACATGATATCAGGGATTCAGTGGTTGCAATAAAAAAAAGTATAAGTAATATACTTAATTATATAAAAGTAATATAAGTAATTATGAGTGTAGGCTATGCATGCATTTGACTTTCCCTACTGTTAGGGGTTAAGATGGACTGTTTGGATCTAACGGAACCACGGTACATGGAACATTATGGTTCACATAAAACATAAAACACAAGAACCAAATACACACTAGTATGTAGAGACGCAACAGCTGGACAGGATGTCTCTCACAATAAAAGTGAATCATTTTTCCAATAAAAAAGTTCCTCATGTGTACTACTAACATCTAACATCGCTTTCCATCCCAACTCGATCTGCGAATAATATTCCCAATTGACTCCAACCAACCAAAAGCTTCACAGAAAAAAAAAACGAAAAAAAAAAAAACGTTAAGAACCGTTACTCTTAAAACGCGCTCCGCTGGTCTGTTGCGCTGTTCCGCAGCTTGGTTTCATCCCAGCTTCAAAGGGCCGTGTGTGTTAATGAGGCTCATAAAGCTCCATTCTCAGGCCCTCTGTCTCAGGGGCCACACTATCGGGTTACTCCAGCAGAGTTGAGCTGGGGGCACGGGGGTCCGTGCATGGAAATAGGAGGTAGCTGACACCGCATCTCTAAGTGAAATCCAAGCAGGTGGTCTTGCAAAGCAAAGCATTCCTTCTGCCCCGGAGGGCTACAGAACCAACAGCAAACGACTAACATCATTTTTATTAAAAAAATAATGTTGTAGGTCTTACAAGGGTTATTTCCACTATGCATAGAAGTATTCATTCATTTCATTCAGTTGTTCAACTTCTAAACATATTTTTTATAATCATAAGTTAACCAACAGGTGCAGCAACTCACCTCCATCTTCTCAAAATCAGAGTTCCTCAGTATCCACTAACACAGAAATATAATCCGTTCCCATTCAGTGATCCTTATGACACAAAGCCATGACTGGGAGAGTGTGTGTGAGTGTGTGTGTGTGTGAAGCCAACGCTTGGTGGTTTTGTCCCCTTTCTCTCTCACACATTATTGTCTGAGCTGTCACTGCGACCCAGACTCTTTACAAACAGGGCGGGGAGAGAGTGAACATTAGTCCTTGACAGACTGGCTTCCCCGCAGTGCTATTGGCTGCTGAAGCCCCCCCTTCTTACAACTGCCCCGCCTACCCCAACCCCCTCCCCTCCCCTCCCCTCCCCTCCCCTCCCCTCCCCTCCCCTCCCCTCCCCTCCCTCTTCAGCTCTGCTCAATTCACTCAGAGAGAATTCATGGTTTACTATCTCCGTCTCTCCATGTAAAAGCAGAAGGAAGTCAGCTGGTTCTCTGCTTTTCTGTCTAATTCAAAGGGGGTTTCTTTTCTTTTTCTAGAGTTTCCCCTTTTTCTCCAGTTTCTTTCCTCTGCACTTCTCTGGGGATTTTTTTTTTTTTTGGGGGGGCGGTTATTTGAAAGGCATGAATTCCTAAAGCGCCGAGACTTTGTTGTCAGGACAACATAAAAGAGAAAACCATGTCTGAGAAGTTGGGGTGGGGGGTTGGGGTTGGGGTTAATGGGGCAGGGGGAGGTCTAGGGCAAGCCAGACGGCCCCCCGAAAGATAGAAACATGAAAGGTAATAAACACGCAGAAACATCATGCTCATGGGACTTTGAGTCTACTTAAAAATATACACAAATAAATAAGATTATTCTTTATGCCTTTTCACGAGCTGCACCCCGCCTCTGGAACTCTCTCCCTCAACCACTCAGAGACTCACCCTCACTCTCCACTTTTAAATCCCACCTCAAAACCTACCTGTTCTCCCATGCATACAACCTCCCCTACCCCTAACCATCTCCCCTAACCCTGCCACCACCCCCTCCCCCACTGGACATGCATACAACCTCCCCTACCCCTAACCATCTCCCCTAACCCTGCCACCCCCCCTCCCCCCCTGGACATGCATACAACCTCCCCTACCCCTAACCATCTCCCCTAACCCTGCCACCCCCCCTTCCCCCCTCACATTAGTAGGATCATCTCTGCTGTCAGGAAAAAACAACCCAAGAAAGAATGAAAGAATTCACCCAAAATTCTTGCATCTTATTATGTCCAGGGGTGCAAACTGGTGATGGCCCAAAAAGGTGACACTAAGAAAAATGATCAATGCACGGATAACATTTTTGTTGATGGGGGGGGTGGAAAGCTCTAGCACTAACGGTGCTAAATGGATAGCTCTAGCACTAACGGTGCTAAATGGATAGCTCTAGCACTAACGGTGCTAAATGGATAGCTCTAGCACTAACGGTGCTAAATGGATAGCTCTAGCACTAACGGTGCTAAATGGATAGCTCTAGCACTAACGGTGCTAAATGGATAGCTCTAGCACTAACGGTGCTAAATGGATAGCTCTAGCACTAACGGTGCTAAATGGATAGCTCTAGCACTAACGGTGCTAAATGGATAGCTCTAGCACTAATGGTGGCCTCAGCAGCGGTCCTAACCTTAACACCCATATGACACATCATCATTATGTTGAAAACAGGTTGCTTACTGTGACTGTGTCCTCCACACTGTCTAGAATTGTACCGAGCTGCATGAAGCTACAAGTTATTTCAACAGCAGCGGAGTTTAGCAGACAGGAGGATTAGTTAGAAGAATAGTCATCATGTGACTTTGATGAGACGTAGACCCCCCCCGCCCAACCCCTCCCAAAATATTATTTTGACAGATCTACATGATTCGTGTGGATGACCTATTTTGAAGTAAAAGCAGCTAATTTAGCGGAAAGGTGACAAGTTTGCACCTCTGTATGTCGCAACTGTGAACCATGACAGTGAACCATGACTGTGGTTTCCTGTGAACTCTTCCGCCACAAGCAGCAGCGTTTCAGAGAAGCTCTGTGGTGCTCAGTGTGGTCAGACCATAGTCGTGGGTTAAACAAATGGAGGATTTTTGGGGAGTCATTTACCGTGTTATGTTAGAGGTCAAATGGATGTTTTTCGTGGCCTGGGGTGGTCCAGTGGTCTATCACCATGGTCTACACTACAGTGCACACATAAGTCGGCATGGGTTTGACCCCGGCCCATGCCCTCTCTCTCTCCCTTCTTCTCCTTACTTTCCTGTATCTGTCCAATAACATTTAAAATATGACTGGGACTGCCCCACTCAGAAGAAATAACTTTTAAAAATTGATGTTTTTCAACTTTTTAATAAAAATCAGTCATATCACATACATATAGACAGTAGAGAAACAAAATATAAAAGTGGAAAAAAACATCCACAACACCTCACCTACAATGTTGTTGTTTTTTAATCAAAAAAGCAGTACGATGAAACGTACCAGGGATGTCGATCGATCGATGTTTCCAGAAATCGTAAGCGTCTTAACTGATTAGCTACTCAATAAATGCTCTTCAATTAACTTGACAAACAAACTCAAGATCAATGTGATTCCCCACCAAAAATGGCAAAAAAACAAAACAAAACAAGGCTTGGGGTAAAGAGCTCATCCTGTCACTCTCTGAGAAACAGCGCCCCCTGTCTGTGAGGCAGTCATGGTGCAGTCACACAAACAAGTTCTCATCTAAAAATATGACACATTCACAGTACAGTCATAGAGAGAGAGAGAGAGAGGGAGGGAAAACAAGACGCAGCTTGACCCCTGACCTCTGACCAAACCCCAAGGAGACCAGGTATTTAAGAGTGTTAACGAGTCTTAAAGGCAACAGGAGAGCTCGGTGGTGGTGGGGGACAAAGGTCAAAGGTGACCCTCTGTCCAGAGCCCTGTTCCCCTGTTTCCAGTGTGACGAGGGAGAGCGTTGGGTTGGGGAGTCCGTCCGTCCGTCCGTCCGTCCGTCCGTCCGTCCGTCCGTCCGCCCCTCAGTCCGTGGTGGTGCGTCGGTACCAGAACCGGGCCCTGAAGTCGTCGCTGCAGGTCATGAAGCCGGGGTTGGTGGGCGAGTGGACGATGCAACGCACGATGTTGTTGTGGCCCAGCGACAGAAGGTTCTTCCTCTCGGCGGAGCGCGAGTCCCAGCAGCACAGGCTGATGGTCCGCTCGTCTGGCAGAAGGACGTAGTCCTCCGTGTGGTTGAACACGCCCTGCGTACGGTGCATCTGACGCCCACTCAGCCCCGCGCCTGGGGGGGGAGGAGGAGGAGGAGGGGGAGGAGGAGGAGGAGGAGGAGGAGGAGGAGGAGGAGGGGGAGGAGGAGGAGGAGGGGGAGGGGGAGGAGGAGGAGGGGGGGAGGAGGAGGAGGAGGAGGAGGAGGAGGGGGAGGGGGAGGAGGAGGAGAAGGGGAGGAGGAGGAGGAGGTGGGGGGGAGGAGGAGGAGGGGGAGGAGGAAGGGGAGGAGGAGGAAGAGGGGGAGAAGGAGGAGGAGAGACCGCCGTGTCACATGACGCCTCAGTCATTATATATAATAATAATAATAATAATAATAATAATAATAATAATAATAATAATAATAACAACCTTTATTTGTATAGCACTTTTCCTGCAAACTTTGCAGATTAAAGTGCTTTAACAAAATAACAAAATAATATAAGAATTACTATAAGATTTTAAACAAGTAAATACATATACAAATATATACAATAAAAATATATGATTATATGCCAATACTATGTAATTCAATTGAGGGTTTTACAAATCATAGGTTACAAAAAATATGAACCAATACAAAAACCACATTGTGGTCAAGAAGAGAAGAACTTCAACTCCCCACCCAAACACTAGGCCTTCCCCGACCAGGCTGAAATGACCATGATCGGTTCTTGTGGGCCGGCGGAGGCCTAGTGGTTAGAGAGGAAGGTCGCTGGTCCGATGCCCGCCTCAGGAGGGAGCTGCACGTGCCCTTGAGCAAGGCACTTAACCCCTAATCGCTCCAGGGTCTCTCTAACTAAACCACTACTCTCAGTAGAGAACAGCTGATCAGTGGAAGGCGTGTCTCACCCGTGTACTTGACCAGCGTGCGGCCGGTGGAGATCTCCCACAGCTTGGCCACGCTGTCCTTCCCCGTGGACAGGATGTACTTGGAGTTCTTGGAGAAGACGGCGGAGCAGACCTCAGCACCGTCATGGGCCTGGAAATGAAATAGAATAACATAATAATGAAAACAACTATCTGACCAGACAGGCTATTTCAGGATATCTCTTACCACCTAGACCTAGGACACATCTCTTACCACCTAGACCTACGACACATCTACTACCACCTAGACCTAGGACACATCTCTTACCACCTAGACCTAGGACACATCTACTACCACCTAGACCTAGGACACATCTCTTACCACCTAGACCTAGGACACATCTCTTACCACCTAGACCTCGGACACATCTCTTATGAATGAATGAATGGTCTTTATTGTCATTGCTACAGTACAGGTACCAAACAACGAAATTTAGGAGGGGTGGCTCCCCTAGACCTAGGACACATCTCTTACCACCTAGACCTAGGACACATCTCTTACCACCTAGACCTAGGACACATCTACTACCACCTAGACCTAGGACACATCTACTACCACCTAGACCTAGGACACATCTCTTACCACCTAGACCTAGGACACATCTCTTACCACCTAGACCTAGGACACGTCTACTACCACCTAGACCTAGGACACATCTCTTACCACCTAGACCTAGGACACATCTACTACCACCTAGACCTAGGACACATCTACTACCACCTAGACCTAGGACACATCTCTTACCACCACCTAGGCCTAGGAGGACAAATCTAGTCAAATCTACTGTAGTTTACAGAGCCATTACAGGATGGAACTCTTTACCCAAACATGTTCTAGAGGCACTTTCAAGAAAACAATAAAAGAGCAACTTAATACAATGAACTCTGAATGAACAGTAGATGATTTATCTTGTTTGCTGATCTGTTGTATTTCATTTATTTATTTATTTTATTCCTTTCTTTTGTTATTAGGATGTATGTACGTATACAATGTTTACAATTGTCTGTATAGTATATCATGTTGACAATTGTTAAAATATGATTTGTGTGTCGGACCCCAGGAAGACTAGCTAATGTCATGGCATTGTATATAAGTTACTAGTTCATTTATATGTTTATAAAAGTACATACTTACACGCTAACTCCCCCCTGTCTATATACCCCCCTGTGAATAGGCCATAAGGCCAGTAAATAAGTATATACGTTTACATAATAGATACATTCTCAGATTCCTACCGATTACTTATCCCCCTATTTTTATCACTCCTATTTATGTCTCATTCTTGTTTTTTATTGTCTTAGGACTGTGTTTGATTGTTAGCACCTAGGGTTGGCATTTAAATGTCCTTCATTCATTCATTCATAATGGGGATCCTAATAAACAACCAAACCGACCGACCTTGTCGAAGGTGGTGACACAGCGGTTGGACACGCCGTCCCACAGCTTGATGGAGCCGTCCTTGCTGCAGGTGACGTAGCTGTTGGCGCTGTGGTTGTAGCTGACCCCGCTGATGGTGTCCGTGTGCTGGTCCAGCGGGTTGCACGACACGAAGCACTGGAAGGTGTTCACGTCGTAGAGGCGCAGGGTGGGGTGCTGCGTGCCCACCAGCAGGAAGTCCCCCGACGGGTGGAAGGAGATGGAGCGCAGCATTTCCGCTTCCTGCCGGGGGAAGGGAGAGATGTGGCTATAAGCGGCTCGCCGATTAAAGAATGAACTAACTGGGAACGGAAATCAAATCTAGGCAGTGAGAGAGAGGAGGGGAGGGGAGAGGGGAGAGGAAAGCTCTGTTCATTATTGAACTCATCATCACTCTCTTCTGTTGTAGAGATAACAGATGAGGAGAGAAGGATCAGGCGGAGGGATGGAGAGAGAGAGAGAGAGAGAGAGAGAGAGAGAGAGAGAGAGAGAGAGAGAGAGAGAGGGGGAGAACAGACGGAAGTGTGGAGCCCGGTGAAGGAGGGGGGAGAGGGTGAAGGAGGGGGAGAGGGTGAAGGAGGGGGGAGAGGGTGAAGGAGGGGGGGGGTCGCAGCTACAGAGAGACTCTCCTGCTAAACATCAAGAGCCAATTAAAACCAGGAGGACCTTCTCCTCGTCTCCCAGCATGCAACAGGAGGGGCTACAGTAACATGGCGCTGAGTGCAACCACCAACCAATCACGTTTTAGATCAGATTAGGTTCAAGTTTATTGTCATCGCAGAGTATGAGTACTATACAACAAAATGCAGTTTAGCATCCAACCAAAAGTGCAAATAGTGATATAAGAACATGTTTGTTTGCCTGATTGGCATATACCTTGATTATCAATTCTCAAGTGGTGATTTTCACCTTCACAGTAAGTGCTATAGATTGAAACTGTGCCACTATGTTTAAGATGCTATACCTAGGAACCTTTGTTCAGTGAAGTCTGTGTTCCTCCAGGGACATGTAAAAGGGTTACCCCACCCCCACTGTTTACACGTGTGTTGCTTCACATCGCAAATTAGCTGTGTTATGTGATAAACTACAGAAGACTTTCAGTAAAGTTCCTAAACTGGGTTAACACGTCTGCGTGTGTTAATTACCACTCAGGTTACAACAGTAACAACATGTTTCCCACGAACCTGTACGTGTTTGAAGGCTCTCTTGGCCGAGGGCTTGGAGTAGTCGAACAGTTTGAGGGTGTAGTCTCTGGATCCGGAGGCCAGGATCTGCTCCGTGGGGTGGAAGGAGAGGCAGGTCACCTCGTCCACGTGGTCGTACAGCGTCCGGATCACCGGGTGGTTCTCCATGTTCTGCTGGGCCGTCTCGTTCATCATCACCTAGCAACACGGACGCAACACACAGACACACACACACTTATCACACTGTACCTTTTATCTTTTGTTTTGTTGTTTTCTGTACAGTGTCCTTGAGTTTGAGAAAGGAGTGCTTTTTTAAGAAGTATATTCTATTGGTTTCTTATTGGTTTTCAAAGGGTTATACTTTTTTTTTTTGCTTTATGCCATGCACATATTTGAAATAAACATCAATAATCAATCAAATAAAAATAAAAAGTCTTTGACTTTTTTAGACCACTATATCTGGGTTAGACCACTATGTCTCGTCTCCCCCGTCGCGTCCCGCGTGTCTCACCTCGATGGGCATGGCGCTCTTGGCCAGCATGCGCTCCGTGTCCAGGATCTTGATGGAGGCGTCGGCGGAGCCGGTGGCGATGAGCTGTCCGTCGCGGCTGTAGGTGGCCACGCGGCACGGGCCCTTGTGGGAGGTGACGTAGCAGGTCTCGTACTCCGAGGCCTCGGGGGACATGGTCTGGACGTCGGCGTCGAACTCCAGGTCGATGCCCACGCCCGGCGCCACCATGTCGGACCGGCCGATGGCGTACTGGACCGCGCTGTCGTCGTTCTCCATCCCTGAAAAACAACCGACGAGCCGCACAGTCAGAATCTGACACATTGGGCGCTTAGGTGGCGTAGCGGGTGGGGTTAAGTGTTGACCATGTAACCGCAGGGTCCCCGGTTCGGTTCGATTCCGGCCGGGGACATGTCCTGCACGTCATCCCTCCTCTCTCTCTCTCTCTCTCTCACCCGTCCTTCCTGTCTAAATCTCTACTGTATCTGTCAATAAAAGGAAAAATATGAGTGGGACTGCCCCACTCAGAAAAGAACCCAACAACTTTAGAATCTGACACATTCATTTTATATTTACATGTTTCACATTTAGCAGAAGCCTTATTCCAAGGCTCACCTAGCTATCTTAGAGAGAGAGACCATCGCACTCTCACCTATCTTAGAGAGAGAGAGAGCATCACACTCACCTATCTTAGAGAGAGAGAGAGAGCATCACACTCACCTATCTTAGAGAGAGAGACCATCGCACTCTCACCTATCTTAGAGAGAGAGAGAGACCATCACACTCAGCTATCTTAGAGAGAGAGACCATCACACTCACCTATCTTAGAGAGAGAGAGCATCACACACTTACCTATCTTGGCCAGTTGCATCAGCTGCTCTGAGGGCGACACCACACTCTGCGGCTTCACCTCGTTGACGAGGTTGTTGGCGATGTTGGTGTAGCCGTCGTACAGCAGCTGGCTGATGATCAACTTGTACAGGTGCTGCCGGTCCCGCAGGGTGGGCTTGTTACGATACATCTTCTGCTCCTTCAGTCTGTCAGTCAGTCAACGACAACTTGGCTGGAATATAACCACAGACAGACGTGTTGCTCATCGTTAAAAACACGGTCATGAAACCTTGAGATATGTACATAGATTCAGATTCAGATTAAATGTAATAGGCTAGGTGCACGATCTCCACTACTTCCTGAAAGGCACCTTGCATGAACATATCCTGTCTCACTGACTCTATTGGTTTAATTGATTAATCAGCTGTGCGGTAAACTGTTGGAACACACAGTGCACAGCTGATCAATCAATTAAACCAATCGAGTGAGACAGGATATGTTCATGCAAGGTGCCTTTCAGGAAGTAGTGGAGATCGTGCACCTAGCCTATTGTCATTGTCATAGCAGTACAAGTTACAGTTGTGTTGTGTGTAGATCATGCTGTACATATCCCATCCCTGTGTCTCAGAGCCCACAGCCTGTATTTGTGTATACTTCACTATATACAACATATTTGTCACATATGTATCATAGCCTGTACAATTGCACATTGTATATAATCTCAATTTATACATCCCACTGCACATATACGGCAGCTACTAGATTGAAATCAAGTGTAATACTGAAACACAACTGTGTACATTTCAAGCCTGCAAACTGCGACACTTTAAATGAATGTGCATTGTGCAATAACACTATGTGCAATATGACAACCCTCGGGTACATAAGGTTCAGAGATAGGAAATGTTAGAATAGGTATAGCATAGCATAGAGTACAGCACAGTGTTTTATTTGTATAGTATACTGTATAGTATAGTGGATAGTGTACATAGCCTTTATTTATGTAAACCAGCTCTTTTCCCTTCTTGTTTTTAGTTTTTTCCCTCCTAGCACCAGGGGAGCCCCCCCTCCCAAATGTCGTTGTTTGGTACCTGTACTATCAATGACAATAAAGACCATTCATTCACATGAGCTAGCTAGCTAACAACATTAGCTTAGCACAAGCCTGCTGAATCAGACACCGACCGCATCAAACCTGCGCAGATGTGGTTTTATTGGCTGTTCTTATCTGAACCACAACGAGGACATCTGTATAGATATGATATAGTCGTAGATTTAGACAAGCTCGGCTTGTTATAAACTTTTAAAAAGCCAAATACCTTAGCTTGCAACTGGCGCTTTGGTTCCAATGGACGCCGGTGTACGTAATTTACGTAAAATGCACGCGTTGTATGTAATGTACGTAACATCTACGCGTTGTACGTAAACATGTTTGTGCCTCTGCTGCCTCTACAGGCGTGGCTGGTTCATTGCGCTGCGCAGTTTTATTTTGTCGCACAATTAATCAAATAAACTTGCAAACAACTAAAACATGAAGAGAAACTATTGAGTTGCCAAAAATCTCATTTTCTTTCCTCATAGCTACAATATGCAATCTTTCATAGCGACAGTATATGGTTTATTCTTGTTTTATGATGTAGTTTATATTATTGCTATTGTGTATTTTATTGATTACTATTGTTCTATTACTGTTGTTATGCTGTGTGCAGGGCCGGCCCGTCCTACAGGCCATACAGGCGGTCGCCTGGGCCCCCGAAAGGCGGGGGGGGGGGGCCCACTCATAGTAAAAAAATAAATTAAAATGTAATAAAATAAAAATGGTTTGATTAAAAGGTCTTCATGTCCGGAATTGTGAAACCTCGCAATCGAGCCAAACAAGTCTTGTGAAAAAATGTGTTTATTATTATTTGTATTTTGAATGATCACGTGGGTGTGAGTGGGCGGGGCTGAGTGGGCAACGGTCATCTCCGTCACTCAAGAGCACTGTCTGTGCAAGTATGTCGGGTAAGCATGTCGGGTATCACTCTGGCGCCCAAACAAGATGAAGATGAGGAAAAACAAGCAAAAAAGTAGAGGTATGTACTGTATGTATGTCCTGTCCTTGAATTTCATTATTTAATATTTATGTGTGCTGCATGGAGGATGGTAGCTAGCTAACTCTAGCTGACTAACTAGCTAGCTAGCTAATATTGCTGCTTAGCCAGTTGAGGGATGGAGACACACTAGGACCAGCTCGGACAAAGTGGCTCTAAAGTTAGTCAAGTTACGATGCCAATTTTTAAGACCATGGTGATCAATGAAGCAGAGGCATCAAACAACTGTCGAGCAGCCAAGAAATATGATATTACAGAGTGTAATGTTAGAAGTGGCCGTAGGACAGGGCCCAAAAAGATCGCTTCCAGGAGATTGACAGGAGGGTGTGTGAATACGTGACTGAAAAACGTAATGAATGTATGCCAGGGTTTTTCCTGCATAGAGAATTATGAGCGGCCGCCTCCGTCATATTTCTAGCCGCCTCCAATTCTCGACAAAACTCTGACGGTCGTATTTTCTATAAGCGTTGCACTCGGTGGATTTCTGTCATTTCCAACTGCAATTGCGGCATTGAGCCGACGTGGTGGCGGGGGCGCTGTTTCGCAAATAAGTTAGCTTTCGTTTTTGCTAGAGAAATAGCTGATAGTTGATAGTTGATTCAAGGAGAATACATATTTGAAAGTACAGAATGCCAGCCTGAGAGCCTTATATTGCATTATATTTTGAATGGTCATCTGGTGCCTGAATATTGTGTTTTCCTTTACATATTCGGGTCAATATGGTAACTATGAACTAGCTTGCTTAAATTGCAGCATCGCCACCGATTCAACATATAATATTTTTTAGTTTCAGAATAGAATAAATCCCTCTGAAATTGTGTCAATAAAGCCTACATCATATAACGTTACACTTATTTGATTAAGTTAATTAATGTTATGCTTTGGCTGTATTCCTGTAGGAGCTTTGTTGAAATTCTTGAGTGGGCCCCCATTGCTTTAAGAGGATCAAGTGACACATTGTATCAGCCAGACAATGGTAACTTTTTGAAAGAGGTGGAACTTCTTGCTAAGTTTGATCCTGTAATGCAGCAACACATTGCAAGGATATCATCCACACTACTTGGGGAAAACTGTTCAGAATGAACTAATTGCAGCAATGAGTGGCAGAGTAATGGAAGAAATTGTGACCGAAATCAAAGCAGCCAAATACTTTTCAATCATATTAGATTGCACCCCAGATGGAAGCCACCAAGAACAAATGTCTGCACTCATTAGAATAGTCAAATTCAATGACATGCCAGAAATCAAGGAACATTTCATAGGTTTTCTTATAGCAGACGAAAGCACTGGGGAAAGTTTGGCAAACCTCATATTAAAAAAGTTAAAGTAACGCAATCTCCCATTTGGTGACTGCAGAGGTCAGGCTTATGATAATGGAGCGAACATGCGTGGGAAACACAAGGGTGTACAGGCCAGACTCTTAGTAGTGAATCCCAGAGCCTTTTTTGTGCCTTGCGGGGCACATACTGTTTGGCTAATCCATGGGAGGGTTCATTTGGGGGGTATGTTATTTGTTGTTGGTGATTGGTTAAAAGTATGCATGAGTGGAGTGATTGGTTAGATAGAAATGGGGGCGGGCTTAATGAGTGTGTTTTGAGAGACAGGGGAGAAGGGAGATCAGTTGTATAGAGAGATGGGAGTTGGTAAGTTGAGTTCTGTATGATTGTGTAGTTTGTTAAATCTTTTCTGTTAGTTTGTTCACTGTTGTTTATTTACATGTACTAATATCAATGTATTGTGTTCAGTTTTACAATCTGTTTATTAGAGGAAGAAGGAAACCAAACCGAATTGTGTCAGTCTCATCATTTCACCCGTACTGCCGGAGCAAGCAGAAAATTCACCATTCAGCTAACTAGAGGGAGAGCTGAACAATTGTAAAACACCCGCTGACGACCGCAGGAGGACGGACCGTCAGTTAGCTAAGGAATACAAGCCCGGTTGGACGCAACAGAAGCTCCGGGAGGACAAGGATCCATTCACCGGAGATAAGAGCAAGCTAAAGCCTGGTCAGGTTAGTGACGGAGCCGCGGCGCCCGCAACTGTAGCTAACTAGCCACTTGCTAGCCAGCGTAGCATTAGCAAACTAAGCTAGCGTTAGCCCTGTTGTTGCAATAGCGCAGCAGGCACGCGGTAGAGCTTATAGCACTCAAAGCTACAGCTAACTAGGCCGGCAACGGAGCCGGGGCGCCCGCGACCGTAGCTAACTAGCCACTTGCTAGCCAGCGTAGCATTAGCCAACTAAGCTAGCGTTAGCCCTGTTGTCGCAATAGCGCACAGGCACGCGGTAGAGCTTATAGCACTCTAAGCTACAGCTAGCTAGGCAGGCAAGGAGTGAAACAATCCACGGCTATCTTCAACTGGTTAACCCAACTGCAAGAATCCACAGCCAGCTAGGCTAACCTACAAGACCCACCAAGAAAGGAATTGCGAGCTAATAGCAGCTACCCAGAGAGCTACCCACACCCAGCACTCTTCTCTGTGACTCTATTGACTGTTTGCATTAAAATAGGTTTGTGTGTACCTGGGTATTAAGTCGTCGGGGGGAGGAAAATCCTCTCCCACTTTATTATTTTATTTTTAGCAGTATCCCTGGGATGACCCCACGGTGAACCTGGTTCCGCTGCCGAAGACTAGTTAAGGAAGTGCAGGGACCAGCGCAAATCAGCTCAGGGAGTCAGAGAGGGCTGAAGATATAAGATAGAAAGACGAAACAGGTACACACAAGTTATTTCTGAGTCACAGGCAGAATGGAAGCACTAAGGACCGAAAGGGAAAAGTTGGCAGTCACTTTTGAGAGAGGATACCGCCACATCATCAGGTCAGTGGCATTGATGGGCGAAGATGACATGAAACGCGAGTGGATAGCGCTCCTATCAAACGCGAAAGACCTAAACTCTGCAGACGACAATTATGAGGAAGGTTTGCAGGCCAAAGCAAGTCAGGAACCTGAGACGGGTAACAGTCAGCTTCTTCAAGACATCACCAAGGCCGCTGAGGAGAGAGCTCAGAAGGTTGAACAGGTCGGTCACGTTTTAAAGGCCAACATGTGGACAAGGTTCGCGGGGGTCGAACTTTCATCCACAATTAGACGAGCAGAAAGGAGTCACGAAGGCGCGAAGAGGATCAGTCTAGAAGAGGCAACCCACGACGTTTGTAAAGAACGAAGCACACTCACAGAGAGCCTCATCATCAAAGCGCGAAGTCTGCTATCAAGCTGGGGGGAGTGGATCCCTGTAGTTGAGGCGTGCAACACGAGAAAGTCACTAGAGGAGCTGGAGGACAAAAGGGATGAACTTTGGGAAACGTTTGTGACTGAATTTGGAAGAGTTGAGAAGGAGAATACTGACAAAATGGCCGACAAGGCCGCCGCAGCAAAGCAAATGGCCACCGACGCTCTCGCCGAAGATGAGAGGAAAAGGGCCGACGTTCTCGCCGAAGATGAGAGGAAAAGGGCCGACGCTCTCGCCGAAGATGAGAGGAAAAGGGCCGACGTTCTCGCCGAAGATGAGAGGAAAAGGGCCGACGCTCTCGCCGAAGATGAGAGGAAAAGGGCCGACGTTCTCGCCGAAGAAGAGGCCAAAGATCGAGCGACGAATAGAGAAAGGGCCGACGCTCTCGCCGAAGATGAGAGGAAAAGGGCCGACGTTCTCGCCGAAGAAGAGGCCAAAGATCGAGCGACAAATAGAGAAAATAAAGAAGCCATTGCCAAGCTGGAAAGGAAAGCCGCTGAGGCAAGACTGAAGTCAGCTGATAGCGTGGCCGAGTTTGAGAAGGAGACAGCGAAGGTGAAATTGGGGGCCGAAGAAGAGATCGCTGAGGCAAGGCAGAAGGCGGCCGTGATTGAGTTGAAGGCAGCAGAAATAGCCGCTCAAGAGAGCGCCAAACTACTGGAGGCTCAGCGGGAAGCATGGGAACAAGCCCGGGAGGCAGGGCTGGAGAGCGCCACATATGGAGGCAACCGCACTAGAGCCAAGATCAAACTCCCTCCAACAAGGCTGCCCGTGTTCAGCGGGTGTATGAGAGATTTTCATCGCTGGCGGAAAGATTGGGAAAGCCTGCAGCGGCAGGGAGACCCATCGGGGTCGCCAGAGGTGAAGAAACTCCACCTCCTCGAGAGCATAGACCGAAAGGTTTTCGAGGAGCTCAAACTCTCGAGCTACCGCTCAGCGGAAGACGTATTCAAAGCCTTGGAGAATCGGTTTGGAGACAAGGCAACCATCGCGCTGCAAATTATTGAGGAATTGGAAAGAATACCAGCGGTAAAAGGAAACCAGCCGAGGAAAGCGATCGACCTTATTCAGGCAGTGGAAAGAGCCCTCATGGACCTGACAGACTTAGGAGAAGTGGGCGCTATGAAGAACCCACTTGTAATTAAGGCCATCGAGAGCAAACTGCCAGATCGCGTGCAGGAAGGCTGGTTTACCTTTGTAACCGAACCCGAAAACCAAGTCGCCCCAGACAAGCAATTCGATGCTCTTCTTCTGTTTCTGAAAAGGCAGGAAGTAATCCTCGAAAGGATGGCGCGAATCCGAGGCTCCACAGAAACCTCTGAGGGAACACCGGAGAGGCCAGTCAGATGGGAGAAGAGGGCATTCACGAGGGCCACGGAGAAAGACTCACCGGTAGATGAAGAGGAAGAACATCGAGGTGAAACCAGAGTCACGGGCAGGAACTCAGAAAGAAGAGAAGAGTGTGACATCTGTGGAAGCGATCAGCACGGTGGCAAAATATTCTTCTGCCAAAAGTTCAAGAGTGTCAGTCTGGCAGAGAAACGAGCCATAGTAAGGCAAAGCAAAGCCTGTCAGAAATGTTTGGGCATGCACGGCGCCGACGGGGAGTGTAGTAACCGGTACCTGTGCAGAGTGTGCAAGCGGGATGAAGGAAGGGCAAGTCATCACTACCTTCTGTGTCCCGAGTGGAGTGAGGGAAAGAAGACAGGGCCAGGGTTCGCTGACAAGCAACGAGAATTCCTGGATTCTTTGGGACTCAACCCTGAACAGGAAAGGAGGGCGAACGCATTCACCAGTAAGGCTTCGATGACGCTGAGCACGGGCGCAGAAGGCGGGGGTCTCTTCGCGGAGAATGGGCCAGAGGAACATCCAGTACTAATGATGACATTGATAGTCAAAACAGAAGCAGGAAATGCCCTGGGAACCCTCATAGACCTCGCCTCCGACACAAATTATATCACCAACCGGGCCGCCGATCGTCTCCAACTGGAGCGGAGGCAAGTAACACTGACCGTGCAGGGGGTCGGTGGAATGAAGGTCAGGGTCAAGACTAACAAATACCTGCTAAAGGTCAGGGCGTGGAGCAACAACAGATGGAGTCCCCACGAGATGGTATGCTACGGGCTCGACACAATCGCTCGTGCAGACAAGGTCATCAGTCCAGAGCGACTCTGTAAGTTCTTCCCTGGGGTCGAGAAGGAAGAGCTGGTCCGACCTAAGGAAATCGAGCTCTTGATCAGCCACCGAGAGGGACGACTCGCTCCACGGTGGAGAAGAGGGACGGGAGACTTGGTGCTGTGGGACGGGCCTCTGGGGAAGACCGTGGGAGGAACGCACCCAGACCTGTTTGAAAGTTGGGAAAGATCCGCACACAACTCCCAGACGCACTTTGCGCGTTCTCTGAGAACGGAGGCAGTAAGATTTGAGGAGATCCCCTGCAAGACGCCCAGCGCAAAAGAAGAGGATGGAGACCAGAAGCCGCAAGGTCATGAAAAGACCGGGAGAACAGCTGCAAGCAGCAAAGAGGTCCTCGAGTGGTGGAGCTGGGATAGCATCAGCGCCGCGTGCGAGCCAAAGTGTGGAGGGTGTCGCTGCGGAAATTGTCAGCCGGGCGGGAAAGAGATGACTCTCGCAGAGGAAAAGAAGATCAAAACCTACGCAATTACCCGCGTCAACATCGGGGACAAGCCAGCCGGATGCATCGCCCAGCTGGCCATGAGGAAGACGGCAAGGCTGCCAGAGGTCGCCCACCTAAAAGAAGAGCGGAGAGCACTCGAGGAGGACACCTATGTAGACGACATTCTAGCGTCTCATGGCGACAGGAGAGAGCTGAGGAGCATCACGGAGGGAATCGAGAGGACGCTCAACGCTGGAGGTTTCGCTCCGGAACCACGGATCCAGTCGGGTCAAAGTGGGAGGAGCAAAGAGGGCCAGCCTGCAGAAACGAGGGCCAATGTGGAGCCAGAGTCAGAGGTGTTGGTGCTGGCTGATCAGCTGAGCGAGGAAACATCCAGGGGAGTGGCTGTAAGTGCTCGAGACAGCGTGAGCATGCTGCAACGGAAAGCGTTCACTGCAACTGTAACACGCGCTCAGGCGAGGAAGGGGCTGGACCCGAAATGCGCCATTGAGGAGGAAGCAAATGCAAAGGGGACATCCACACCTGTTGGGAGTTCCAGGGACCTCGAGCATGAGAGGGAGAGGCTTTGGGGCGCTGCTCTCATGGACCTGATTGAGCCAGAACGCTTCAGTGAAGTAGGCAGGCTCATTCGGGTAGTTGGGTGGGTCCGGCGAGCTGTTAGGCAGTGGTTGTTTTGCAGGAGGGCTCCAGAAGACGCAAAGTGGGAGGCTACTCGCCTGAGGGAGACAAGAAGCGGAGTTAGCCTCGGCGTCCAGGAAGAAGTGGGACGGTTTTGGCGACAGTGGAGTCAACTAGCTGGGCCCGGACTTCTCATCCGCACCAAGTGGCACAGAGAAGCCCGAAATGTGGCCGTGGGAGACGTGGTCTGGTTGGCTGACCAAAATGCCCTAAGGGGGCAATTCCGCCTGGGGCGGGTTGTGGAAGCGAGGCCAGACGAAAAGGGGCTGGTTCGGGACGTAAGAGTGAGGGTTTGCCTAAGCCAGCCTGCTCTAGGAGTGGGGGCTTCAGGACGAAGAAGGAGCGAAGGCCGCGATCTCTTCCCAACGCTCGACCGAGACGTCAGGCGGGTGGTCGTGCTGCTTCCCGTGGAGGAGCAGTAAAAATGACTGTATTGAAGAGAGGGAAAGTTGTGGTCCATTTAGTTATAAAGGACCAATGGACCAAGTGGGAGGTGTTTGGCTAATCCATGGGAGGGTTCATTTGGGGGGTATGTTATTTGTTGTTGGTGATTGGTTAAAAGTATGCATGAGTGGAGTGATTGGTTAGATAGAAATGGGGGCGGGCTTAATGAGTGTGTTTTGAGAGACAGGGGAGAAGGGAGATCAGTTGTATAGAGAGATGGGAGTTGGTAAGTTGAGTTCTGTATGATTGTGTAGTTTGTTAAATCTTTTCTGTTAGTTTGTTCACTGTTGTTTATTTACATGTACTAATATCAATGTATTGTGTTCAGTTTTACAATCTGTTTATTAGAGGAAGAAGGAAACCAAACCGAATTGTGTCAGTCTCATCATTTCACCCGTACTGCCGGAGCAAGCAGAAAATTCACCATTCAGCTAACTAGAGGGAGAGCTGAACACATACTCTGAACTTAGTTGTGTCTGATGCAGCCAAAGCCTCCATAGTCGCAGCTAGTTACTTCGGATACCTCCAAAAGATCTATGTTCTCTTTTCAGCAAGTGTTCAGAGATGGGCAATCCTGAAAGAACATGTTCCGATCAGTGTGAAGTCCTGGGCAGAAACTAGGTGAGAGAGCAGAATCAAAAGTGTAGAGGCTCTACGCTATCAGGCTGCAGGGGTACGGGAGGCCCTCTTGGAGGTGAGGGATAAGGCCACTGATGGAAACATCCGGATTGAAGCCCAGTCTTTGGCAGAGGAGGTGGGCTCATACCGTTTCTCTGTTTGCTCGGTTGTGTGGTATGACATACTAGCAAAGATCCAGCATGTCAGCAAACTTATGCAGTCATCTGAAATGCAGTTAGATGTAGCTGTTGATCTACTCAGGAAGACACAGAGATTCCTTGCTGACTACAGAGTCACAGGTTTCGCAGCAGCTCAAGCAACAGCTACAGAAATATGTGATGGCATGAATGTGGCTGCCACACTAAAGCAGAAGAGGCTGAGAAGCACCAAACGGCAGTTTGACTACGAGTCATGTGATGAGCCTTTCACAGATGCGTTGAAGAGGTTAGAGGTGACATTCTTAACACTGTTGTAGATGCGGCCAAATTGTCTATTGAGGAAAGGTTTGTCTGTCTGTCCGAGGTGAGAGACAAGTTCAGTGTGCTGAAAAACTTTACTAATCTGACACATGATGAACTATCAACTCAGTGTGAGACACTTAGTGCTGCTCTAACAACAAACAGTGATCCTGACATCAACGGTAGGGAGCTAGCCCAGGAGTTAACAAACTTACCACAATTGCCTTCACCCAATATGTCCCTGCTGGACTTCCTATCATTCATTCACACCCAGCATTTGAAAGAGGTTTACCCCAATCTCTGGACAGCTCTTCGTATTGCGTTAACCCTACCAGTAACTGTAGCCAGTGCAGAGAGGAGCTTTTCAAAGTTAAAACTAATTAAAACGTACTTACGATCCACAATGTCCCAGGATCGTCTCACTGGCCTTGCGATTCTCAGTGTGAATCATAAAATAAGTGAGAGAATCTCATACAATGATGTAATCATTATCAATGATTTTGCTGCTATGAAGGCACGTAGAGTCAAGATCTAATATATAGGCTACTGTGAGTTATATATAGGCTACTGTGAGAAATATACTGTGATTCATATTGAGAAATATACTGTGAACTACTGTGGGCTATACTGCCAAATCAGCGGTGGCTGGTGAGTTTTATAATTTTGTTATTTATCTATTTTCTATCTATTTTTATCTCTTTTTTGGGGAAAGTGTGAATTTTATGTTTATATTTAAAGAATATTTAAGAATATATTATCAGCGGTGGCTGGTGAGTTTTTTATTTTGTTATTTATCTATTTTCTATCTATTTTTAATTTGATCTCTTTTCTTTTTTGAAAGTGTGAATTTGATGTTTATATTTAAAGAATATTTAATAAATCCATATTTTTGTTGCAATTCTACCTGGACTGGATATACGATTTTGTTGGTTTGAATATTTGGATGTGCGTCAAAACCCCTGTCTTGCCTGGACGGTGGTTACTAAATAGTTTGAAGCCACTACAGGCCAAATTGAGATATCTGCCTAACTACTCTCCTAACACTGCTGATTCACTGTGCATTATTGCCATCAGCCTATCAGAATGCGTGTTACATTCCAAAATCACTATCTGCCCAAGCCATCTCTTTGACATAGGCATTGTTGACACTACCTACTAGGATGGCCCAGTGACCAGGTGATTTTTTTTACTACGAGGGGGGGGGGGGGGCATTTTCAAGATCTCGCCTGGGGCCCAACAGACCCACGGGCTGGCCCTGGCTGTGTGGATGTGTTAAAGCACTTTGAGCTGCAACGTTTGCAGGAAAAGTGCTATACAAATAAAGGTTATTATTTATTATTATAATATCAGATAGATTATGATGAGAGGAGGGAGGGCAACGGGAACCACAGGAGGGCGCGCAAGTATCACTAATGACAGCAGGACTACAGTACTGTTCTATTCTATTAATGATTCTGACATATTAAACCCAACAGCATAATATAAACAGACCACCAGGTGGGCCTACCTGTCATTTTAATTTTCTTACTGTATTTTTAAATAATGCATACAAAGTGTATGTAAAACACTTTGAGATGCCCCTGTTGTATGAAATGTGCTATACAAATAAACTTGCCTTGCCTGGCCTCAATTTCATATTGCATATCAAAGTCTAACCTTGTATTAAAGGGATCATGTCTCAGAAACTAAAAACTTGATTTTCTTTTTTTTTCTTCATTGTTTATCTGGCAGGGAATCAAATCAAATCAAAGAAGGCACCAGAATTAGCCAAGAAGGCTAGTTTTCCATCCGTAGTCCCTGTGAGATTACAGCATACTGATACTCAACACAACTGTTGGAACACAGATAATTTTGGGGCGGCTGTGGCGCAGGAGGTAGAGTTGCTGTCTAATGATCGCAAGGTTGGCAGATCAGCGGTTCGAGCCTGTGGCCACATGTCGAAGTGTCCTTGGGCAAGACACTGAACCCCAAAATTGCTCCCAGTGAGCGGGGGCCAGCGCCTTGCATGGCAGCTTGCCGCCATTGGTGTGTGAATGTGTGAATGGGTGAATGAGAGGCCGTTGTAAAGCGCTTTGGAGCCGCAAAAAAGGCGCTATATAAGTGCAGTCCATTTACCATAACAGGAGGGGCTTTGAGCGAGGGCTTTTAAAGCCTCAGACATGCAGAGGTGAGAGAAGGACGAGGCCCACTTAGGCCTGATACAACACGACAGTCATGTCCGTGACCCTGTCACGCCAAAAACAGATGTTCGGGGGGCTTTTAGGTGGCGTAGCGGGTTAAGCGTTGACCATGTAACCGCAGGGTCCCCGGTTCGATTCCGGCCATGGACATATCCTGCATGTCATCCCTCCTCTCTCTCTCACCCATCCTTCCTGTCTAAAACTCTACTGTATCTGTCAATAAAAAAAATATGTTCCCGGGGTGATTCATCTATCGTCTTAGCCGATATGCTGTCATATTGGGATCTGTTAGACGTCATAGTAGTATCAATCATTTTGACCAAAATAGCTTGTGTTGAAAAGCCAGTTGCCAAGAGCTTTGGTCTCACAAAACTTTCCTGTGTGTTTGTCACAGTAAGTTTGTTAGCGCTGCTTGAACACACGCCATGCAAGCACCGCAACACCCACCCACACGTTTGCACATTCAATGAGTTTCCCACTTCCTGCATGGGGCTCCCCGCATGGGTCCAAAGCCCCTGTGAATAACAGCAGTCGAGCTTGGCACCACACAGACTGATAGGAATCACACCACGACTACGCAGAAAGCATTAATTGTAAAAAAAAAAACTATCTTTTTAGTGACCATGGAAGTGTAATAAGCGACACGTCTGTATTTTCTATCATGTTTTTATATCCCCATTTGCACTTCTGGTTAGACGCTAAACCGCATTTCCGTTGTCTGGTATTTGTACTCTGCGATGACAATAAAGTTGAAATCTAATCTAATCTAATCTAAATACTAGATATGTCCATGATATTGTACATACACCAAAGGCACTGTAAATAAAGTTTTTGGTAGCAATGCATACATTATACAGTACATACATACATACAGTACATACATACATACATTCATACATTCATACATACATACATACATACATACAGTACATACATACATACATCATACATACATACATACATACATACATGCATGCATACAGTATACAGTACATACATACATACATCATACATACATACACACATACATACATACACACATACATACATACATCATACATACATACATACATACATACATCATACATACATACATACACACATCATACATACATACATACATACATCATACATACATACATACATACATACATACATACACACATACATACATACATACATACATACATCATACATACATACATACATACATACATACATGCATACATACATACATACATACATACATACATACATCATACATACATACATACATAGCCTACATACATACATACATGCATACATACATACATACATACATACACACACACATACATACATACATACATACATACATACATACATACATCATACATACATACATACATACATACACACATACATACATACATACATACATACATACATACATACATCATACATACATACATACATAGCCTACATACATACATACATGCATACATACATACATACATACATACACACACACATACATACATACATACATACATACATA